>NC_058374.1:58926590-59229621 GCF_018350175.1 Felis catus | reverse complement strand
ATTTCTATAGCCAATCTTGCTCCTTCCACACATATTTTCTATATACCAGTGTCCATTCACTTGTTCCATTGGTAAATGACTCAGACAGACGTTTGGACACCTTCAGAAAGGAAAAAAGAAACTAAAGAGTAGGACCAGTGTATGCAAACATTCACCTCCCCTCTGCCACACTCGCACACAATGTAGTATTGCCTTTTTAATACAGCAGCAAATACACTGTATTTTTAATGCAGCAAATACACTGTAAAGAACACAGTAAATTATTTGCAGCTCTGAAAGCTTTCATAATCAAATAAATCTGATGATTATGTTTTTGTGGCAGATGATGCCATGTTTACCAAAAGATCAGGATGACTTATTTCCCAGTCTTCTAGAGATTAGGGAATCTATGAAATATATTACTTCACAGTCCTCAGGAAGTGTTTTACTGAAGGCCAAGAGGTTTTGGACAGTGAAGGATCTGGGATACTTTTGATCCTAATGACAAATATTAATTTGAAGTACAAAGATTCCCAGTCTCTGCCAGTTTTTCTTTCCATCTAATTTATTCAAATTTTATTCCTGTACTCCTACCTACAATCCTTATGATAGCACTTAACCCTTTCATTAAGAAGCTTCCTTTTGCCTTTTTAAGCTCTCTTGGAGTCAACTGCTAGATTTCTGGTTTGTAATTCCATGAAAATTCTTTTGCTTTTTCAGAAAACTCTGGAAAGCAGGCAACTTCCTTTTCACATTCAAACCTGCTGTGGATGTATCACGGAAAGTTTTTATACTCCATTTTGAATAACATATTCCATATGCCTTCTTTGTAAACAACTCAAATCTTTTGAAAAGTGGTTATCTTAAAACAATGAAGCAAACAGAAAAAAATCAGTGAATAAATCATTTGATCCTCTTGATTTAAATTGTACAGCAATTGGCATATAATTGAATTTTAAATTTTTGGCCTGATACCATACAGTTACTGACTCCTTGTTAATTGATTTAAACTGTTCTGACTCCAGTGTGTGTGCATTATTGCTACTTTAATATGGAAGTTGATTAAAACAAGTTGGGCCATAAAGTATACTTTGCTATTGTTGAGTTTACTTAAGAATAGAATATCTAATTTTATAGGTAATTTCCTATATTTGTCCTATTCTCAGAAAAAAATTTTTACCTTCATGATGTATTATGGTTTTTAAAATTACATGAAGTATTTTTAGGAAGTGTCAGTGAAAGGTTTACAAAAGATTTTGACACTACTTAAAATTACATCATTATAAACTATGACAATAATAAGTATAACTATGAAAAATAATTGTGTAGTTTCCTGTATTATTCTTTCTCATTTGCTTCCTGACAAAATTTGCTAATTAGCTTTGTAAATGACATTTTTAATTGTACCCACTACTGCCATGCACCTCTGATGTGAAGACTTTCTGCCCCTATGTCTTAGAGAGATTTCATAAAAAATATTCAGATGACTCTAATGGTGATTCAAAAACCAAACTTAGATGAGGTTAATTTTCCTTCATCAAATTGGGAGTAGGAAGGGGAGGTTGAATCCTCTCAGGGATATTTACAAACACCAAGACAGCAAGATTACATAATTAGTTTGGGTTTATTGTGATAATTTTTTTCAACTGCAAAGTTTTTAAATTACTCTTCTAAAAAAATCTTTTCCTTTGTAATTGACATATGGGGAGATTCTTTGAAACTAGGTAAATAATTCTGTTTCTCATCAAACTTTTACCCATTGGTTTTATCCAATGATAAATTTCATTGATAATTTTCTACTTCCATCACTTTTTTCTATATTTATTAGTTGGCATTCCACTATAAGGAAGTATGTATGTATGTATGTATGTATGTATGTAATTATAATGATTACGGACTCATGGTTTCTTATCCAATAGGTTACGATCCATTACTATCATCATTTATATTGATGCCCAAATTATCGTAGATTTGGTGAGTGGAAGCACCAGTGATTCTTTTGTGTCATTTTGATATACTCCATCATTTTTATAGCAATCCTTTACTTTCTTTTGAAATAAGATGTTCCACACTCATCCTGTACTTTCTCTGCCCCAGCCCTGAAATCAGCCATTTCTGTAATCAACTATATTTCCTTTTAATGGAGAATGGTACCAAGATTTGGGTGCCTAGTTATGTTCATTGCTCCTGGTATGTCATTGTTTCCAGGCCCTTTCAGAGAAAAAAAGATAGATAGATAAATAGATAGATAGATAGATAGATAGATAGATAGATAGGACTCTGATTTCACATATTGGAATGATAGCTCCAATTCTGGTCCAGCACCATAAGTTACATTATATTTCAGCACTGTCCAGTCAATACAAATACGAACCACATAGATAACTATAAATTTTTTGGTTGCCATGTTATAAAAGTAAAAAGAAACAACAGAAATTGATTTTTAATAATATATTATTTAACTCAATATATCTAAAAATTTTATGATTTTGACATATAATCAACATAAAAAATTATTAATTAGATTTTTTACATATTTTGTACTGGACTCCTAATCTACTGTGTATTTGATGTTGACAGCACATCCCCAGTTTGGGCTAGCCATATTTTAAGGTTCAAAAGCCACATGTGGCTAATACCCATCATATTGGACAGCACAGTTTTAGTTTCTTTCTTTCTGTATTTGCTACCAATTCCTCTACAGTGAGAAACCTGGCTCCCATTATTTTCAAAATGCTAGAATTTTGCTCAAACCTAGAACATAGAGGTAGCCTCAGAATGACTAACTTATACTGCCAAAAAAGGCAAACCTAATGATTAAAGCTTATGGTTGTTTTCATTTTTTTTGATAAAAAATACAGAGTGTGGAGCGCCTGGGTGGCGCAGTCGGTTAAGCGTCCGACTTCAGCCAGGTCACGATCTCACGGTCCAAAGATCCGTGAGTTCGAGCCCCGCGTCAGGCTCTGGGCTGATGGCTCAGAGCCTGGAGCCTGTTTCCGATTCTGTGTCTCCCTCTCTCTCTGCCCCTCCCCCGTTCATGCTCTGTCTTTCTCTGTCCCAAAAATAAATAAACGTTGAAAAAAAAATACAGAGTGAAAGCCCCAAAACTTGCATGTGCAATTCAGTTAGTTTTTTGTTTTTCATTCTTTTAAAAAAAGTTTTTATTTTAATTCCACTTAGTTAACATACAGTCTTATAGGATTTCAGGTGTATAATATAGTGATTCAACAATTCTGTACATCACCTGGCACTCATCACAAGTGCACTCCTTCATCCGCATTACCTATTCACCCTTTCTTCCCCCCGCCTCCACCTCTCCTCTGGCAACCATAAGTTGTTTTCTATAGTTAAAGAGTCTATTTCTTGGTTTCTCTCTTGCATTCTCTTTTCCCCCATTTAGTCGTTTGTTTTGTTTCTTAAACTCCACATATGAGTGAAATCATATGGTATTTGTCTTTCTCTGACTGACTTATTTTATTTAACATTATAATCTCTCTTTCCATGTTGTTGCAACTGGCAAGATTTCATTCATTGTTATGGCTGAATAATATTCCATCGTGTGTGTGTGTGTGTGTGTGTGTGTGTGTGTGTGTGTGTACCACCTCTTCTTTATCCATTAATCAATTGATGGATAATTAGTCTGCCTCCACATCCTGACTGTTGCAAATAATGCTGCTATAAACATCAGGGGCCTGTATCCCTATGAATTAGTGTTTTTTGTATTCTTTGAATAAATACCCAGTAGTGAGATTGCTGGACCTTAGCTAGTTCTTTTTTTAACTTTTTGAGGAACGTCTGTACTGTTTTCCACAGTGGCTGCAGCAGTTTTCATTCCCACAAACAGTGTACAAGAATCCCTTTTTCTCCATATCCTTGTCAACACCTGTTTTTTCTTGTATTATTGATTTTAGCCATTCTGACAGGTGTGAGGTATCACTTGTAGTTTTGATTTGCATTTCCCTGATGGTAGTGATGATGAGCATCTTTTCATGAGTCTGTTGGCCATCTTGATGTCATTTTGGAGAACTGTTTGTTCATGCCTTCCATCCATTTTTAAATTGAATTATTTGGTTTTTGGGTGTTGAGTTTTAGAAGTTCTTTATATATTTTGGATACTAACCCTTTATTCGATATGTCATTTGCAAATATCTTCTCCCATTCCATTAGTTGTCTTTTAGTTCTGTTGATTGTTTCCTTCACTGTGCAAGAACTTCTTATTTTGATGTAGTGCCAATAGTTTGTTTTTGCTTTTGTTTTCCTTGCCTCAGGACCTATCTAGAAAAAAAGTTCCTATGGCCTATGTCAGAGAAGTTACCGCCTGTGTTCTCTTCTAGAATTTTTTATGGTTTCAGGTCTCACATTTAGTTCTTTCATCCCTTTTGAGTTTATTTTTAGGTATACTGTAAAAAAAAATAGTCCAGTTTCTTTCTTTTGCATGTTGCTGTCCAGTTTTCTCAACACCACTTGTTGAAGAGACTGTCTTTTTTTTCCCTATTGGATATATTCTTTCCTGCTTTGTCAAAGATTAATTGACCACATAGTTGTGGGTTTATTTCTGTTTTCTATTCTATTCTATTCTATTCTATTCTATTCTATTCTATTCTATTCTATTCTATTCATCTACATGTCTTTTTGGTATCAGTACCATACTATTTTGATCACTACAGCTTTGTAATACAACTTGACATCCAGAATTGTGATGACTCCAGCTTTGGTTTTCTTTTTCAAGGCTGCTTTGGTTATTCAAGGTGTTCTGTGGTTCCATAAAAAATTTAAGATTGTTTGTTCTAGTCCTGTGAAAAGTGCTATTGATCTTTTGATAGGGATTGCATTAAATGTGTAGATTTGGTTGAGTTTTATAGACATTTTATCAATATTTGTTCTTCGAATCCCTGAGCCTGGGTGTCTTTTGATTTCTTTGTGTTCTCTTCAATTTTTTTCATCAGTGTTTTATAGTTTTCAGAGTATAGGTCTTTTACTTCTTTGGTTAGGTTTATTCCTAGATATCTTATTGTTTTGGGTGCAATTGTAAATGGGATTATTTTCTTAATTTTTCTTTCTGCTGCTTCATTATTGGTGTATAGAAATGCAACAGATTTCTGCACACTGATTTTGTATCCTGTGACTTTACTGAATTTATTTATCAGTTCTAGCAGTTTTTTAGGGGAATATTTCAAGTTTTCTAATAAAGTATCATGTTATCTACAAATGGTGAAAGTGTTATTTCTTCCTTGCCCATTTGGAAGGTTTTTATTTCTTTTTATTGTCTGGTGGCTGTGGCTAGGATTTCCAGTACTATGTTGAATAACAGTGGTGAGAGTGGACATCCTGGTATTATTCCTGACCTTAGGGGAAAAGTTCTCAGTTTTGTCCCTTTAAGGATGATATTCATTGTGAGTTTTTCATATATGGCCTTTACTAAGTTGAGGTATATTCCCTCTAAATTAACTTTGTTGAGGATTTTTTATCATGAATGGGTGTTGTACTTTGTCAAATCCTTTTCTGTGTCTATTGAAATGATTGTGTGGTTCTTATCCTTTGTCTTATTAGTATTATTTTTGAGAGAAAGAGAGAGAGAGAGAGCACATGAGTGGGAGAGAGGGATGGAGGGAGAGAAATCTTAAGTAGGCTCCATGCTCAGTGCAGAGCCCAATACAGGGCTCGATCCCACAACTCTGGGATCATGACCTGAGTTTAAATCAAGAGTCTGACACAACCAGCTGAACCACCTCAGTGCCCCGTCTTTTTCTCTTATTGATGTAATGTATCACATTGATTGATTTGTGAATACTGAACCACCCTTTCAACCCAGGAATACATCCCACTTGATGTGAATGATTTTTTTAATGTATTGTCAGATTTGGTTTGCTAGTATTTTGTTGAGGATGTTTTGTATTTGTATTCACCAGAGATTGTCCTGTAGATTTTTTTTTTTTTTGGTGGTATGTTTATCTTGTTTTGGTATCAGGGTAATGCTGGTATCATGGAATGAATTTGAATGTTTTCCTTTCTTTTCTATTTTTTTTTGCAATAGTTTGAGAAGTATAATTATTAACTCTTTTTTAAATGTTTTATGGAGTTCCCCTGTGAAGCCACCTGGTCCTGAAGTTTTTTGATTTCTGATTCAATTTTTTTGCTGGTAATCAATCTGTTCAAATTTTCTATTTCTTCCTGTTTCAGTCTTGGTAGGTTATAATGTTTCTAAGAATTTATTCATTTTTTCTAGGTTGTGCAATTTGTTTCAATATAGTTTTTAATAATATTCTCTTGTTTATATTTCTGTGGTATTGGTTATTTCTCCTTTCTGATTTTGTTCATTTCTCTTTTTTTTCTTGATAACTCTGGGTAGAGGTTTTATCAGTTTTATTGATCTTTTCAAAGAACCAGCTCCTGGTTTCATTGATCTGTTCTATTGTTTTTTTAGTTTCTTTATCTTTTATTTCTGCTCTAATCTTTATTATTTCCTTCCTTCTGCTGACTTTGGGCTTCACTTATTGTTCTTTTTCTAGTTCCTTCAAGTTAGGCTGTTTAGTTGATTTTTTTTTTCTTTTGCTTCTTGAGTTAGGCCTGTATTGCTCAAACTTCCCTTGCAGAACTGCTGTTGCTGTATCCCAAAGGGTTTAGACCGTTGTACTTTCATTTTCATTTGTTTCCATGTATTTTTTTTTATTTCTTCTTTTATTTCCTGGCTGATTCATTCATTGTTTATTAGCATGTTTTTAACCTCCGTGTATTTGTGATCTTTCCAGATTCTTTCTTGTGGTTGACTTCTGTAGTTTCACAGTGTTGTTGGTCAGAAAGATGCATGACTTAGATCTTCCTTAATTTGTTGAGGCTTCTTTTGTGACCTAGTATGTGATCTATTCTGGAGAATGCCCCATGTGCACTTGAAAAGAATGTATATTCTGCTGTTTTCTTAGGATGGAATGTTCTGAATATATCTGTTAAACCCATATGGTCCAGTGTGCCATTCAAAGGCACTGTTTCCTTGTTGTTTTTCTGTTTGGATTATCTCTGTTCATTGATGGTTGTGGTGTGTTATAGTCCCCTACTATTATTGTATTATTATTGATTAGTTCCTTTATGTTTCTTATTAAGTGTTTTATGTATTTGGGTGCATAAATTTGGGTGCATAAATATTTACAATTGTTATATCTTCTTGTTGGATTGCCCCCTTTATTATTATTATATAGTGTTCTTCTTTGTTTCTTGTTACAGTTTGTGTTTTAAAGTCTATTTTGCCCAAGATAACTATTGCTGTTCTGGCTTTCTTTTGACATCCATTTGTATAAGTGTTTTTTCATGCTCTCACTTTCAATCTGCAGGTGTCTTCAGGTCTAAAATGAATCTCTTGTAAGCAGCATATAGATGTGTCTTGTTTTTTAACCCATTCTGTCACTGTATATATTTTGATTGGAGGAGTATTTACTCCATTTATATTCAAAGTAATTATTTATAGCTACGTATTTATTGCCATTTTATTACCTGTTTTATGGTTGTCTCTGAAGATTTTCTCTATTTTCTTGTCTTTCTCTCTTTCGTGGCTTGCTGGTTTTCCTTAGTAATATATTTGGACTTCTTTCTCTTTTTTTTTTTCATTTTATTAGTGGTTTTTTATTTGTGATTACCATTAGGTTTGTATATAACATCTTCTGCATATAACAGTCTTTATTAGGTTGATGGTTGCTTAAGTTTGAATCCATTCTTTACTCCTCTCCTCCCCATGTTTTAGGTATATGGGTTCATATGTTACATCCCTTTATTTTGTGAGTTTCTTGACTGATATTTTATAAAATCACTCAATTTTACTGGCTTTGTATTTCCTACATTTATATTGGCACTTTTGGTCTTTCCACTCAAAGAATCCCCTTAATATTTCTCATAGTACTGGTTTAGTGGTCTTGAATCTCTTTAGTTTTGTTTGTCCGGAAAACTCTTTATCTCCTTCTACTCTGAATGATATTCTTGCTGGATAGAATATTCTGGCTGCAGATTTTCCCCATTCAGTACTTTGAATATATCATGACACTTCTGGCTTGCAAAGTGTCCACTGAAAAATTCCCTGAGAGCCTTATGGGGTTTTCCGTGTATGTGACTGTCTTCCTTTGTCTTGTTGCTTTAAAATTTTTTTATCACTAGATTTTGCCATTTTAATTATAATATGTCTTGGTGTGGATCTGCTTTTGCTGATTTTTTGGGGGGTTCTCTATGCCTACTGGATCTGGTTATCTGTTTCCTTACCCAGTTTAGGGAAGTTTTCACCTATTATTTCTTCAAGTAAATTTTCGGTTCCCTTTTCTTCTTTTTCCGGGATTCCTATAATATGAATGTTATTACATTTGATGGAGTCACTGAGTTCCCTAAGTCTATTCTCATTTTGCATAATTCTTTTTTGTCTCTTTTGTTCATCTTGATTACTTTACATTACTCTTGTCTTTTAGGTTATTAAATCGTTCCTCTGCTTCTTTCAGCCTGCTGTTCATTGCATCAAAAGGGCCTCTAATTACATTTATTGCACTCTTCATCTCTGATTCACTCTATTTTATTTCTGTGTTAAGAGTCTTGCTGATGTCTTCCACTCTTTTATCAAGTCTGGTGAGTATCCTTATGATCAATGCTTTATTTTTTAAAAAATGTTTATTTATTTATTTTTGAGAGAAAGAGAGATCATAAGTGGGGGAGGGGCAGAGAGAGAGAGAGAGAGAGAGAGAGAGAGAGAGAGAAACACAGAATCCAAAGCAGACCCCAGGCTCTGAGCTGACAGCAGAGAGCCTGATGCAGGGCTTGGACTTACTGTGAGATCATGACCTGGGCCAAAGTTGGACACTCAACCAACTGAGCCACTCAGGTTCTGCTTATGATCACTGCTTTAAATACTCCATCAGCCATGTTACTGTTTGCTTAGATCTCTTTTTTGGGAGGCAAATTCCTCTGTCTTCTCATTTTGTCTAAGTACTTGTGCCCATTTCTGTGTGTTAGTAAAGTTAGCTACATCTCCTCTTCTTGAAGGTAATGACCATATGAATAAGAGCTCCTATAGGGTTCCCTGCTCCCCAAGGCCTGGCACTTCAGGCAGTATTTCCAATGTGTGTTGTGTGTGCTCTGTGGTTTCATCCTGCCACTTTATCTTTCAGACCAGCCATCTTCAGAGGCTCTTTTTGCCTGTTGTGGGCAGTGTTTGGTCAGTGGCCTGAATGTGGTGCATTTTTACTACCTGTGCTCTGGTCTGCTTGTGGAATGAGACCCGTTGCCACTGCTGCTGGATCTGAGGCCCTGCAAAACTCCTGGGTCGGGAGATGTGGTATTGGCAGGGTTTGTACTAGTCTTCTGGGGGTGGGCCCCGCCATGCTTGGACTGAGGCAAGTGTGACTGGGAAAGGCAGTTTTATTGGAGTTGTGGGGGAAGGTGGTTGGTGCAGGAAATTGGGTAGCCAATGTCAGGGCTGAGCTGGTTGCCACAGGTGATCCTCTGCTTATGCTAGGGGCAGGCAAGGGAAATGGAGCCTTCCATTTCCTTTGTTCCCAAAGGGGAACCCCCCAAAGGGGTACTTCCATGAATGTTGCCTCTCTGGGACACGCTCTGAGATGAGCAAACAACCTCCCACTGTGTGCTCTAGGTGCTCTTCTGATTGCTGTTTCCATGCTGCATTGTCTGTGGACTCTTTGCCCTGCCTTCTCTCCAAGACTGGCACAATGCCCTCCAGGCTCTATCCCAGCCAAGCCTGCTGTCCTCAAAAACTCCAGGCTTTAAGCCCTGCTAGTTGCAAGAACTCATTGGCCCCTCTTGCTTTCCAAGCCAATTGCTATAGGGACCCGTCTTCCCCATTCACTCTACCACGTACCAGCCCATCCCTCGCCCCACTCTGTGACCTCTGTCCCTTCCCCACCATAGGGGCCACTATCTGTCTCTCTCTCAAACCACATCTCCACAATTCCCACCTTCCTCAATGTGACCTCCTCTCAACCTTCAGCTGTGGAGCCTGTTCTGCCAGTCTCCAGGTTGACCTCTGGGGCACTTAAGATGATTTGATAGCCATCTAGTCACATTTGTGGGATGAGGCAAGCACAGGGTCCTCCCACCCTGCTGCCAACCCCTCAAGAAAGGAAAACCACAATTCAATGAGTTGTAATAGTGCATACACATGTGTGACCCTCATCTCTATTACTTTCAACACTCCATAAATTTCCCCTGTGCTCCTTTCTAGTCAGTGTCTTGCCCCTGCAAGAGGCAAAAACTTATCTGATCTTTTTATCACAGAGTAGATTTCTTTCTAGAATTTCACATAAATGTAATCTCAGTATTGTCCTTTATGTGTAGGTCTGGCTTTTTCTCTCAGTATAATGTCTGAGATTCATCCATGTTGTTGAATGTTGATTTCTTTTTATCACTGATTATTATTACATTGTATAAATATACATAATTTGCTTATCTCTTTCACTGTTAATAGGCATTGGAGTTGTTTCCAGTTTGAGCTAATATAAATAAAGTTGCTAATAATATATTTATTCTGGTTTCTGTTGGAAATATGATTTCATTTGTCTTGTGTAAGTACCAAGGAGTGGAATTAGGTTAAATGTAATAATTTTCTTTTATATGCTTAAATAATGTTGACATTTAATGTTATTAATTATTCCATGCTGAAACCATCAACAATACTTTTATCTGCAGTTTGGCTTTAAAAGCTAATTAATGGCATTTATATTATCATGACACTTTTTCATGGTGGGTCAAGTAGAATGGCTGAATGTAGAATGGTCCTCTTTTTAAGGCCATTAACATTGCACTCTTTCCTTCTTTTGCACTCCCTCTCTCACCTCATTCCTGCTTGAACTGGTTGTCTCCTACTCATCCTTAAGACCTCACCTCAGACTCTTCTCCTCCTAGAAGGCTGCCCTGAGCTTCCCAGTCTGGATTAGATGACCCACTAAGAACTTCATAATTTCCTCCTATCGTGATTTGTGTCACCCAGCTTTGCAAACATTGGTGTATATGTCTATCTTCTGTTTACCATTGTGAGCTCCTTGAGAACAGAATTACTTACTATTTTTCTTTGCATAACTGTTGCCTAAGCCTATTTGACATGGTAGTTCCTCAGTAACTGTTGGTTGAATGAATGATTAAAAGTGAAGTAACTTACTCAAGATCCATAGTGAGTTAAAGGTAGAACAAGAATTTGAAGTTTTGTTTTTAAATTCATTGTTTTCCTCCTAATTTTCTGGGTTAAGCATTTTTTAAGCTAAGACAAAATAAAACATTCTCCAAACTTATTTTAGATAAAGAGAGAAACTAGTAAATCCCTAGAGATCAGATGTAGGTATCCCAGAGACAAGCAGTTGGGAACCAGTGGTGGTATCATTAAATTCCTGTGCAAGTAGATAGTAGAATCTACGAGTTCAGAACCTTGAGAGAGCTGTGGAGCCAAGGAAGGTAAAAGGTGAGAGCAGGACCCACGGGGATAAGAATCTCTGGGGACATTGGACCCCTTCCCTAAGGCTGTTCTTTCTAATGAGGAAGGACAGAGCACTAGCATGAGTTACAAATACCAATAAGCAACAAATACCAATACAGTTTTACCCACAATCTACATTTAGGTCACTTTGTCAGATTTTTTAGTATCCATGGTAACAAGTTGATCAACTAATTCCATACCTAGATAATACTTGAGGGGAAAGAGCTGCACAATACAATAGTATTTATAGACAGACATGGTCAATAATATTATTGTCAGTCACTGTCAAACAAAACAAATTTTATTGTCGTTTTCTTCCCCAGCCATTGCTCTACGTGGTATTTCAGGCTTCATTTTAAAAACTGGAACAGTATAATGTTAGTATTCTTTAATTCCTGTTGAGACTGAAATGGAATTCTGGGGTGTTAGGAATTGCAGAATGGGGGGTTCCTGGGTGGCTCAGTCAGTTAAGCATGCAACTCTTGATTTCAGCTAAGGTCATGATCTCACAGTTTTGTGAGTTTGAGCTCTGTGTAGGGCTCTTCACTAAAAGTGCAGAGCCTGCTTGAGATTCTCCCTCACACTCTCTGTTCCTCCCCATCTTACTCTCTCTGTCTCCATCTCAAAAATAAATAAACTTAAAAAAAAACCCAAAATGATAAATATGACATCTGATCAATCCACACTCTGTCATCTGACTTTTATTTATCATATTTTTCTAGACTGCAGAAAGATCGACTAAGGCACATTAGTGAGAATGTTAATAATAATGAACCCCATACTCCTGGGTTCAACCCAGAATGTAGTTATTTTCCTCAGAGCAGCAGCAGTAAACAGAGTGTGGACAGATGGCTAGCAAGGCAAGATTTTTTTAATTCAATCTCTCCACTATGTTTATAATAAATAACCACATGTTTTGACTATTGGACTGGTTTTTATCCTTTCTAAAAATTAAAACCTCACCCCCTAACCTTCCATTTGTTTTCTTTTCCCCTGTTGCTTGCCTTTTCCTAATTGTTCAGCCAAATTTCCTAAGCCATACTGATTATAGATTGGAATCTGATTTTATGTCTAAGATATATTTTATGATTATAAAACATTTTTAAAAATCTAATATCCAGGGGCGCCTGGGTGGCGGAGTCGGTTAAGCGTCCGACTTCAGCCAGGTCATGATCTCGCGGTCCGTGAGTTCGAGCCCCGCATCGGTCTCTGGGCTGATGGGTCAGAGCCTGGAGCCTGTTAAGGATTCTGTGTCTCCCTCTCTCTCTGCCCCTCCCCCGTTCATGCTCTGTCTCTCTCTGTCCCAAAAGTAAATAAACGTTGAAAAAAAAAAAATCTAATATCCAGGGACTTTTAGCAAAATTTAATTAATCCTCTTAAATTAGTGATACCACACAATGTCACAACATTAATCCCAAAAGCAAATTGTATGTTTTAATTTTTTACAAGAAAATTATTTTTCATTTCCCAAAATGACAAATAGCTTAAAACAGTGGGAAAATTGATTGGTTGCCTTCAGCAGCATTGCAAGTTAACTTGCTGATTTAAAAAATCAATTACCATTAAAGTATTGATGGAAATACCTGGTGTCTTTGTAGTTTTTTTCATCAAATTCTACAGATATGAATTATGATAATTTAAACCCTATAAATATAGTTAGTGCTATATCTAGATTAATAAATGCACAGTATTAAAGATAAATATTATTGTAATATTTATTATTTATTATTTATTATTGTAATATTATTGTAATATAAATATACAACTGTAAATATTTTACAAGTGAGTAAGGATCCTGTGCTTCCTGAGTATAGAGAGATAAAATTTAGCTGAGAAATTGCCCTTTTTGTTTGTACATATAGACATAACCCAATTTATTAGTCAAAGCTGCTTTATTTTCTCTTCTTTCAGGCTATCTTAGAAGGGGAATTATGAGTTAGGAAGCACAGAGGGGATCAACCTAAGGTAGGCCCCAGCTTTGTCTATAATCAGATTAAGTAACATCCTCACGTTTTAATTGCCTGTTTAAGCATCTCCTTTGGTTGTTGGTAATTTGTTCCATGCCATTTAGAGGATATATTTTGTAGGGCCTGGCTTCCATGAATATCAATCATGACTTTCTTCAGATTAAGGGATGTGTTTATGAATTGGTTTGTTTGTGTATCATTGTGCGAGATGTCTGTCTGAAGACTTTATATGGAGGGGATATAGACACGAGATCCTATATAATTCAGCTGTTTTTCTTCCTGTACTTTTCATTTGAGATTAATTGAAAATTTTTCCCAGTATAATCTCTTCCAATAAATAAATAATTACATTTAGATTTTTATAAAAATATCATTTTATCTACATATATTTCAGTATATATCTTTTAAAAATAAGGTCACTTTTAATAAAAAATTCTCCTTGTTATAATTCTCACACCTGAAACATTAATAACATGAATTTAAGTTTTGAAAAGTTAGAAAATAGACTGGACTATATTATCACCAATATTAAAGGAATTGCCTCTCTATATAATTGTGATTATAGTCATTGAAGAAGAATAGGGATTACACTTTTGCTCAACCTGGTAATATTCTCTGTTGTAACTCTGGTATCAAATAGAATATTTAATTCACATAATCATTATATGTCTGCACTGAGAAGACAATGGGGAAAAATGGGAAGATAATTTGGAAAGAATTGTAGGGTTATTTCAAAGAAGAGTCCTACTAATAATTGAAAGTCCTCTATACCTTGATCTTATCAACTCTGTTAATTCTTAAATTTGAGTAAAACCTTATTATATATTTTCAGTGCCCTATTCCTCAGTGACTATTTCTGGAGAAGTTTACTCTGTGTGTATTATTAATCTAAAGTATTTCAAATCCTTAATGCACTTTGGTAGTTTTTTTTAACTGATCTGTATTTGATTTCCTATCAAATCTACCATTGTTTATTATCCCTCTATTACATCAGATAGAAGATAGTCAGACACATCCAGATGAGTCCCATGAAGAGTACTGAAGGGCAAGAGGATAGGGTATGAAGTTGGAGGGCACATTTCAGGGATCAAATCCTAGTAGGGAACCTATCATCATAGCCCAGACAGTGAGATCAAAGTCACAACTTCAAACTCAGGACCAGACGGAGAGCAGGAATTAAGCAACAAATCAATCACAAATTTTATCTGGAAAATCTGAAATTTGAACAATACATTCTAAATAATCTATGGGTGAGAGAAGAAATCACAAGAAAATTTATCAAATATTTTGAACTGAGTGAAAATGAATATACAACATAAAAACTTGTGGGATGAAGCCAAAACAGTGTTTAGAGACAAACTTATAACGTTAAGTGCTTATATTAGACAAGAAGAAAGGTCTCAAATCAATGATCTTAAAAAAACTTGAAAAAGAAGAGCAAGTTTAGCTCAAAATAAGCAGAAGGAAGGAAATGATGGAGATAAGAGTAGAAATGCGGGGCGCCTGGGTGGCGCAGTCGGTTAGGCGTCCGACTTCAGCCAGGTCACGATCTCGCGGTCTGTGAGTTCGAGCCCCGTGTTGGGCTCTGGGCTGATGGCTCAGAGCCTGGAGCCTGTTTCCGATTCTGTGTCTCCCTCTCTCTCTGCCCCTCCCCCGTTCATGCTCTGTCTCTCTCTGTCCCAAAAATAAATAAACGTTGAAAAAAAAAAAAAGAGTAGAAATGACTGAAAGAGTACACAGAAAAACAATGGAGAAAAATCAATGAAATTAAAAAAAAACTTTTTTTGAAAGCTTAATAAAATTGGTAAAACTTTATCCAGACAGAGCAGGAAAAAAAAGAAAAAGGAGAAAACATGGATAACCAATATTATAAAGCAAAAGGGAACCTCTCTGCAGATCCAACAAATTAAATTGTTTCTTACACATTCAATAAATCTATCCTTATGTGGTTTCCATCAGTACCAGCATTTAAAGGGTAAGAAGAGGGGCACCTGGGTGGCTCAGTCGGTTAAGCATCCAACTTTGGCTCAGGTCATGATCTGGTGGTCTGTGAGTTCGAGCCCCGTATTGGGCTTTGTGCTTTCAGCAGAGCCTGCTTCAGATTCTGTTTCTCCCTCTCTCTCTCTCTCTCTGCCCCTCCCTAGCTTGCCCTCCATCTCTCTCTCTCAAAAATAAATAAACATTAAAAAAATAAGGGATAAGAAAAGTATATTATAAAAACTGATATGAAATTGACAAATTCCTAAAGAGACCCAAGCCACAAAAGCTCACTGACGAAGAAATGGAGTACATGAATAGCCCTATATGTTAAAAAAATTGTATTTGTATTCAGTTAGCTGGGTCCATATTCTATCTAAAGCCACTGTGCTTTAGATAGGTGGTCAATATTGTTTAACGAAAATTCTCCTATTATTCTACCTGTTTGCCTTAAAATGTCTCTATGAACTCATCCAACCAGTTTTATATCCCTCTGGACTTTGAGGAAAAAGTGTTCCTACTCACTGATTCCCAAATATATTTGGTTTTGTTCATGCAAGCAGGATGATAGGAATAGGGGGAGTCATAGAAAACTTCACAGAGGAGATAACATTTGATTTAAATATTAAAGGATAAGGACTGTATAGCAGTTGCAGGACTATGCTAGAACACTTTTGATAGTCTTCCATAATGGCCTCCATCCAGTGGAAGGGCCACAGAAATGTATACAACAGCCTAGAATGTTTCATTCCTATACCTGGAAAGCTGTTGGAAACCAAGATTAAACAGAGACTCATTAAGTGCCCAAGAAGCATAATTTATTGGGGAAAAGGTTTATTTTCCTCTAAGGATACAAATAAACATTTGGCCAGAGCAAAATTTTGAGGAAGTTATCAGGGGATTGAAGAACAAATTCTGACATGGATAAATGACTAGCTTGGAGATCTAAAACAAAAGAAGAATTTAAAAAAAATTTATAAATAATATAGAAGTACAAATAATGAGTACCTGGGATGAATACTAGAATTGGGTGTATTTAAATTTTTATAGATGACTGAAAACTTCAAATTTATAAATGATATGACATTTTTCTAGATGGAAAGATGCCAGGTATACATAGAAAATATGAGGCAGTATCTCAGAGGCTAATGGACAGGAAAGCGGCAAATGAGCTTCTTTCTGACAAACATGGGGTTATCACACATTTATGTAAAAATAATTCAAGCTGTATTTATAAAATGATGAGTTTAAGTAACACTTATGAAAAGGAATTCAGGAGTTATTGTAGACTATTCCTATTCTTTTTTTAAAAGGAATTATTAAATAAATAGAAAAGGAGGAAAAAGAAGATAAAAAAAAATTGTGTGTGCTTGTGAATACATTTTGTCATTAGAAATGTTCCTCCAGTTCCAACAAGTGTCACCGGGCACCATAAATTGCCTAGAAATGACCTAGTGTTACATTATACTCAAGATTCCATTAAGTTACAGAAATAAGGAGTCATCATTTTAAGAAATCCAGCAAGAGTATCTTTGAGTCGATGGCAGTGATGAAGCACAGGTTGCAATTTGTAATTACATTTGTGAGTATAGTCCCATATTTACTTCTTGATTTTAGTCAGCATGAAATAATTATGTGTTCCAGATTGGAGTGCATTCAAAGTTCCGTTTAAAAAGTTCATGGAGATTTCCCGCTTTGCTCTAAGAAAAATCTGCTCTTAATGTTATGTTCCCCTCTGGCATGCCATAAATGGACACCCTAGAGATCAGAATAGCTAATAAGTAGAGCAACTTAAGAATAGCCTCTCACAAATCAAACTGGAACAAATGTGAGATCCACATAGCAGCAACCAAATATATACTTTCCCCAATCATATATCACACATTTAAGCTTTAAGTATAACCTATTAACAAATTCAGGTTTAATCCTCTCTCTGGGCTTTGGTAATAAGTTTAAGAAATGAAAATGACTTTACAGGTTCGAGAAAACTAAGTAGAATATTAAACAAGCAGTGTTTTAATCCACATTTCCTTCATGGAATATGAAAGCTTTACTTTTTCTTTGGTTTAGGCGTCATACACCTGAACATTTAGGTAAGCCTAACAATCCTTTCTAGAGTTTCTTTTAGCTTTTTTTCAGCAACTTGTACATTTATGATTTTTACAATTAAAAAATCATACTTGAAAATTGCTGTCATGGGTGCTTCTTCAGATAGATCCATGCATAGGTCAGGCAGTTAAAAATAGTGAATGTTCATGGGATAGGGTGGGACACAAGGAGCTTGAATTCATCATGACAATTACAAGTAATAAAAAATTCTTGTTTTCCTGCCCAGAATTCGAAGGGGATCACTATTCAGTTGCCCTACCCCTTACTCCAAATTCCTTCACCTTCATATGTGAAGAGGTCTGTGTACTTCTTACAAGATTCTTGAGGTAGGAACTTGGTCTCAGAGTGGTTTTGGTCTCATAGGAAACAAAGGCTGGATTTATTAAGTATGAGAACACAAACGTTCTATACGTACATGCTAAAATGCTTTCTAGTTCCATGGGTTAAATCAGGTAGTCTCTAAAAAAAACTCTCACATTTGGTCTTCAGTGCACAAAAAAAATCTCTGGTACTGAGTGACTGACCTTGTTCTGGGTGGGAGAAATACTATATCTGTATAAGTGGTTCACGTTTCTGACTTCACTCCTTACCTTACATACTCAATGATCTATGATGAAATAGCTGAGCAGAGAGCATCAAACTGAGGTACTGTTGGAGTTAGGGAAATGTGCCCAGGGCTTGGAGTGACAACTGCACATCAGTCCTGGCTCAGGTGTGTGACCTGGGGAAGTTCTCTGAACCAATTTAAGTCCCCTCATTTGCAGGTAGCGGTAATATCAAACACACCTACTCCTTTGGTGGTTTTCCATGATGAAGATGGAAAATGTTGTGTTTGAAAATACTTTGTAACCTGTAAACAGCCTCCTAATGCTCATTATTGTTATTGTTCCTTGTATTTGATAACAATGCTCCTGCCATTGCTATTTTCCAGGCCAGTTTTCAGCTTGCCCTGGGATGGATTCTGAATTTTTTGAAGTGGACAATGACTGGCATTTTATCACCCCATTCTTCTTTCTATGCACATGTAGCCCAGAATCACACAATGCAGAAACACTTGGAAAGCATGCAATCATTTTTTCAAGAGCTGGGACCAGGTTTCTCTTTTGCATCCTACAGTAAGCTCAGATTGCCCTTAGATTCCCTACAGTCCTGCCTTCAATCTGTTTCAACCCTTGCATGATGATAACATATCAGTTACTATCTTACAAATCATCACAATTGCAAGCATCAAATATGCAGACTAACCCTTTGTCTCCATAGATAGGAGCCAGAACTATTCAGGTCAAGACCTAGGTCCTGTTCTCTAATGTGTTCCTTTGTTTGCTAAAGAATCCTTCTCAAAGTAAGGGATCAGAGCCTAAGGGGAGAGTGCAGACCAGTGGAGTGCACAATGGAGAGCTCAGTGCCTCTGTTCTTTCTAGCTCCTTTGCCTAGGGTCATTACATCTCTGATTCTCTTTATATGGTATCCTTGCATACGTAGAGTTTTAGAGAGGCAGCTTGACACATAGTCATACTTTATATGCACACATGCTTTTACAAATACATAGATATGTACAAATGTATGAACTGTGGATTAGTATTTATTTAATCATTAAGTACATTATCTTTGCCCTCAAGGAATTTAGTATCTTAAATAATGGAGATAAATATATGCAATGGATTCAAGTACTCTGATAACCTGGATGTTATTTTTTATTTTTAAGTTTACTTATGTTTTTTTAAATTTATTTTGAAAGAGAAACAGCACGAATTGGGTAGAGAGTTGGCTAGAGGGGCAGAGAGGGAGAGAGAACCCCAAGCAGCCTCCAGGCTGTCGGTGCAGAGGCTGACATGGGGCTCAAACTCATGAAACTGTGAGATCATGACTTGAGGCAAAAACCAAGAGTCAGACACTTAACCGACTGAGCCACCCAGGCGCCCCTAACCTGGATGTTCTTAAATACAGATACACATATGAGTTATCCAAATGTGTTATGTTTTATGTTTTACTGAGTGTATACCATCTTCCAGGACTAATTTAAGCTCTTTACACATGTTGACTCCGTTAATCCTCCCAACAAGTTTATTAAGTAGATACTATATATGTGTGTGTATTTATATAGATATATGTATATACATATATCTATATTTATATTTATATATATGTATGTATATATATGTATATACACACATATGTATATGAGGTAGGTACTATTATAAAGGACAGATGCTAAGCTACACAGAGATTAAGGACTTTGTCCAAGGACCTATAACCATCAAGTGGCAAAGAGGTGAGATTCCACCTGAGAAGCTGGCTTGAGACGCCAGGTGCTTAATTCCTCTACTAGACTGCTTCTATGATAAATGCAGGTCTCCAGTTAGCCCTTAGTGAGCAGATACTCACAGCATGCTGCCTCCCTGGCAGCTGTGCATGTGATTAGTGGATGGTCATGAATCTTGCCAGCAGCATGGTTCTACCATACTCTGCCCAATATTGTTGAAGGCCACTTTTGTAGGCTGAGTTTCACTGACATAGGCTCTGAGATAGAGATTTGTATGCCAAAGTGAACTGGGGAGAACTCTCAGGAACACCTATTAGGGAGTGAGGGAAAAGGGAAGAGCCAGCATCCATTCAGAGTAGACAGAAGAAGACTTCAATTATGATGCAGCTTCAACAGAGGTCTCAGCAGATCCCTTGCAGAGTTCCAGAACTGGATTGGCCTTTTCTCAGTTAAGGAGAAGGCACAGGGTGTTTATACCCCCAGGTCAAGTAGTCGCTGGTTATGGGCTCCCACAGGAGAACAAGGAAGCTCCCTTTGAGGGCAATTCCTGGGGAAAGAGTCAGCTGTGAGTTGTCAGGAGGCAGTTCTCCCAGTGGCAGAGGGGATGAGAGGCTCAGCCTGCAGGGGGATCTGGGCAGCTCTCCATGTATCCACTATAGACTCTCAGAGTCTTGGTGAAATGGCAGGTGCTGAAGATAGTATTTTAAGAAAGGAAGTCCTTGCTTTGTTCCTCTGCCTTGGAAAGACAGATACTGTTGTGGAAAATCGCGCGCACACACACACACACACACACACACACACACGGTTGTGAGTGGCAAGCAGGAATGAGGAAGAGAAGTTTCACTACCCCCACCCCCCTTCCCCTCACATATCCTACTCCTTTCCATGGCTGGATTACCAAAGTTCTTGCAAAATTTGCAGGGGTGGCTCATCCAGGTGGATTAGAATATTTAGCCTCTCTGGGAGGATATGGCTAATGGGCAATCTTTCCCTTTCCCTCTCCAAGAAAATTTCTTGCCCATTCTCTGGGAAATTAAAGTAATATATTTCTCTGAATGGAAGCTAACTCTAGAAGTAAAATCCATAGCTCAGGTGAGCTTTAGATTATTCCTAGAATGGTGAAATGATAAAGTAATTAAAGCATATTTCTATAGGCCTCCTCTTTCTCAATGACATAGAATCATTGCCCCATTTTCTCCTCCCTCTTCTCTTCTCCCCCTCACCCCACTGTGTATGTGCATACACTTGTGTGTGTTTTAGGAAAAACATGAAGATATGTTATATTTATAGCAATATCTACCAGGTATTAAAAGCCTTCTATTGCTAAATATCCCAATAACCCCACACAGTAGAAATGATACTGTTTTACAGAATGGGAAATTGTTGCTCAATGAGTTTATGTGAATTGCTCATGATCCACAGCCAGTAAGTGATAGAGCAAGTATTTGAAACACTCTGTCTAGATCCTCAATCCACACTGATTCTCTGTGAAAAGGGGTTTGAAGTATCTTGAATCTCATTTAGGGTATCTTGGGATAGATGTTTCCCTGCAAGGCAAGAACTGAGTTTAGGTGTGGATAAATAGAGCTCTACTTAGGCCCCTACCCACACTTCTCCTACAATACACTTTATGTATCCTGTGTGTGATGCAAGAGTTAATTGCTTACACATCCCCAATAACACAAAGTCTTTATTTAACTCGAAAACATTAATAACTGGTTTTTGCCTTGTTAGAAACAGCCTCTAATCTTCCTGGTAGAAAGTGGAGAATTTTCTCTCACAGCTGTTATGGGCTTTGATTACCATATAATAGTTAACTTTTCATTTGTTTTAAGATCTTGAGTGGAAATATGCAGTGTACAATTGCATATTGTAGTAGTCCAAAGTCAAAAAGATTTGCCTTTAAATATCATTTATAGGATTTTCCCTTTATACTTAACATTGAAGCTGGTAAACTTATCTATGGACTTAAGACTCTTCATGCTTGTTTTTGATAGGGGCCATGTGAAGCGAATGCCATTGCCTAAATGATTGTTCTCATGGTGAAAATGGTTGCCTTTACTGGCTTCCAATTAGAGAAGAACCCTAATCTTTGCTATGTGCTCCCAGGTCTGAAGCAGAAACAAAATAAGTGTGAGGACATCAGTCCTCACCTTGGAACAGGAATGGATAAAGATCTGTTCTCTCCCATCTCCCAAAAGCCTCCCACCAGCCTTTCTCCCACGTTCTATAAGTTTGGTCTCTCACATGCCCAGAAGACATCTTGTGATATTTTTTTTTCTTAAACAGCACCAGGCTTTAGAAAATGAAATCAGTTGGTCAAAATAAAAACAAGTTAAGAGTGTTTGTGCAGGGTAAGGCCTTTAGTCAAAGCATTGAATTACTGAAAGATTAGCTTTATGCTGAAATACTAAATGACTGTAGAAGAAATCTGAGAAACACCATTTAATATCATTAAAGACTTGGAGAAACAGGAACTGATTCATGAGAAAAGAAAGTACAGAGGAGAAGGGTCAGTTAACTGGAGGCTTAGAGGCATGTTAGGATCTGTACTGGGGAGAAAATGGGGAAATAGAAATGTATTGGTTTTTACTGCACTGAGTGATTTTCTTGTATCAGTGGTGCATAGATGGTTAAATACTGCCTATAGGTAACTTAAGGGACTGAATTGCCAGTGTAGCTTTCTGAACTGTGATTATAGGAAGAGGAATGTATTCTGGTTATGACATTTGGTAAAGTATTACAACGAAACCTTTAGTGACAACATGATACATTAGCCAATACAGCACAACAGGACAAAAACAGTAAGTAAGGCACACTCACTGAGAAAAATGAAGCCACAGGCAGTTCCTACCACATCAGGGAGGACCTGATAAAGTACACCACAAAGAGTTATTTCATTCGGCACAAGCACCATAGGCATTGGCTGACCATTTAAGACATGAAGACGAAGGGCTATGAAATATTAATCCCACATAATTTGTTATTCTTATATTCTTATAACCTTATGAGGAAAGGTCAATATTCTACTATCATAAAACTCCTGTGCCACTGAGAGTGTTGTACAGAGTTCAACCAACAATCCCCAAGCCTGCTATAAATACGTGGTGTTTTTGAAGGAGGGAAAGTTCCAGAACAGAGAGAGAGGCTGACTATCTTACTTAAGGACTCACAGCAGAATCAGTCCAGCCAGACACTGGTCTTTAGTACCTCCTGAATTTATGGTTTTTACTTTCCTTTCTGACCCATTGCTCATAATTTTTCTTGTAGCATGAGGAGAAATGCTTTAACCTAATCCCCATCCTTTTTTGGGGGGTGGGGGTTCAACTCAAGTCTCATCACTTTCTTTCTCAACCACTGCAGCTCACAGATCACCTCTGCCATCTTTGAAAATCCTCAGTACTTATTGCCTACATTTTTAATGTATATACTATACATTATATATCCTATATTGCCATGAAGTTAATCTTAATTTTTAAGATATATCTGTCTTTCCTTAAATAGATGAAATAGAGATATATTTTTACTATAAAACTATTCTTATATTTTTTCTGTTGTTACCTATATTCTAACATAAGGTTGATGTTAAGATAAGCAGGCAGCAAATACATGGTAATGAGTGAATGAATGAAAGTGTATTTATTAGGAATTGCCAAGTTAGTAACAATTACCTGATAGCAATGACTTCAAAAAATAGAGGTTTATTTTCTTTCATGTAAAAAAGTCCATGTTATAATTATACAATACATAATTATACAACACATCATTATACAATACAATAATTATACAATAAAATGTGCCCAAGCTCCTTCTAGGTTTCTGTTCCACTATCCCTAGCATGCAGGTTTCCTCATGGTTGTAAAACTTCTGCTGAAGCTCCAGCCATTATATCTCAGGTTAAAGGCATGAAGAGGGAAGAAATGAGAAAGGCCCAAAGGAGCACATCTTCCAAAAGAGTCAGCTTCCTTTAAAGAGCTTTCTGGAACACCTATGCAGATGACTACTGAGTATATCTCATTTACATCTAAAAAGAGTTAGCTCTATTTTTAAGAGAGTAATCTTAGGCTATGCATATAGTATGCAAAAGAAAATCAGATTCTACTAAAGAAGAAGGATATAGAGGAGGTAGTTACCAATGTCTGCCTATGTAGCGGTCAAAGTTGCCTCCTGATTGGGGTTCAGACCTGTAAGATTAGATGTTTTTCCAGGATAATGCATCTGTGGGGGAAAATATATATACCTTGGAATTTAGACAAAGGAATATGAAAAGAGTATCAGTCATCCAGGATGGAATTGAAG
Organism: Felis catus; assembly: GCF_018350175.1. NCBI lineage: Eukaryota > Metazoa > Chordata > Mammalia > Carnivora > Felidae > Felis > Felis catus. Next base: position 59,205,578 of record NC_058374.1, on the reverse strand, counting down.
AGTCAAGGATCTGGCAAGGTGAAGGGAGGAGTAAGGGGTCTTCCAGTAATAAAGTGAGACTGAGAGAGCTAGAGGTCTCAATGATGTTGAAAAGCTGGTATCGTGGTAAAGACGTGAAAAAGCTAGAAAGACAGGCCACTGTGGTCTGAGGATGGAATACAGGATTTAAGATTTCAGAGTCTTAGCTGTTCCAGACAGTGAGTGACAGGGTTCAGGGCTTGATTTTCGAAGTAGAGCAGATCTGACGGTCATTAGAGTAGAAAAGACTTATAAACTCTCGTGGTACAGGATCATATCTATTGAATGTGCTTTACATATTTCCTAGCTGTGCCAAGCATAGACGAATTTTCTTTTCATTGTAAAAGCAGTACAACTACATTTTGGAAAATAGAGGTGGAGAATCCTCATATTCCCACCATCTACACAACTCATGTCTGGATTGGTGTATTGCCTTCCACATGATGTACATAATTACAACCATAGTTTACATATGATCATTGATTATTTTAATTTAACAGTATAATTTAGCATTGTAATGGAAGCATTTTTGATGCTGTAACATAGCTTTTATATAATACAAATTTTATGTAATTACAGTTATAATTATTTTCAATTTGGGGATACTCCAGATGATAGATCAAGACCATGTTTCTAAAGACCCATTAACACAGTACTCACCATCATAAATACAGGCTCAGGATTCTTAGTATGTATTTTGATTTTTGCCAATTTTAGCACATCTTTAATTCTAACTTGAACAATGAGAATTTTTCTTCATGTGTCTTTGGATCCATACTTGCCAGGGAAGACTTCAGGGGTTCAGCAAAAAGGTAAAATAAATTCTTACTGCACTAAATCATCTAGTCTTTCAACAGACTTAAAAACCAATCTTTTCCAACCAGGAGAAAACAAGAGGGTAGAGAAATGAGAACAAATTAAATTTTATAACTTTCTTATCTTGTATGTAGGATAAGAATATATCGAATATCTTCTCAATACACTTGTAAAAAGAAGGCCTGGTTCTGAGGGTGGAGGAAGAGCCATCTAATATAACTCTTGCACTTACAGACCTTGATCTGTACACTGAACAAACTTTTGTTAATATTCCCAATTTCAAATGGTTGAGGAATGCAGTTGGCAAAAGGGAAGAGTGATGGTTGCACCATCAAAACGAGAAATCAGAATACCCTAGGTCTCTAACAGTAAGACAAAAATGAGTCATTTTCCTCTTTATTCCTGGTAATTTAGTTGATGTTTTGCAATCCTCCTCTTTAGTTTCACAAAAATGAAGATCTTGATCTGTGATCCAGAGTATTCCAAAATTGTTATTTGAATCACTTATTATGAACCCATTGATTAATTATAATAGTTATTCTACAACATGGAAAATGCTTATATTATAATGTTTAATTAAAATGAAAGGATAGCGGGACCTGTATGGCTCACTTGGTTGGGCTTCCAACTTTGGCTCAGGTCATGATCTTGTAGTTAAGGTTCGTAAGTTAGATCCCCACATCAGACTCACTGCCGTCAGCACAGAGCTCGCTTTGGATCCTCTGTCCCCCTTTCTTTGCCCCTCCCCTCTTTGTGCTCTCTCTCTCTCTCTCTCAAAAATAAATAAACATTAAAAAAGAAAGAAAGAAAATAAAGTATAGGTGATTATATGTAAACCATGGTTGCAATTATGTACATCATATAGAAGGCAATAAACTAATCAAGACATGAGCTGTGTAGATGTGGAAATGTGAAGATTTTTCCTATTTCCCAAAATGTACTTTTATTGTTTTTACAACAGAAAAAATGTGTGCCTTCAAATCTTTTGACATTGCTTCTCTCTGACTTATACGCCCAGAAAACTTCCTACTATGGTCAATTCACCTATTCTTTTGGGTCACCTAAAATTGCTATGTAAACTCATACAGCCCTATGGATAGAACCCCTACAGAAGTAAATTTTCCATTTCAGGCCAAGCTCAATGCCATTTAATAATCTCAATACTTGGGGCACCTGGGTGGCTTAGTCTGTTGGGTGTCCGACTTTGGCTCAGGTCATGATCTCACAGTTCATGGGTTTGAGCCCCACATTGGGCTCTGTGCTGACAGCTCAGAGCCTGGAGCCTGCTTTGGATTCTATGTCTCCCTGTCTCTCTCTCTCTCCCTCCTCTGCTCGTGCTCTGCTTCTCTCTCTAAAAATAAATAAACATTTAAAAAAATTAAAAAAAAATAATAATCTCAATACTTTTCCCTGGCCTTTTCTCCCACTTATTTCCAAAAATGGCTGTTCCAAATATTTCCCATTTGTATAGCCCCTTACATGTGTATTTTCCAGGGTGCTGTCCTCAGGCCCTTCTCTTCTTTCTCTGTTCATTCTCCTGATTTAACTACCATCCATTGAATTTGTATTTCCAAATTCCACCCATCCCCTCGCTCTACACATTCATTGTGCTGGGTATTTGGATGTTTGTGCTCTTGGATGGCACATGGGCATCTCAGGATCAAACTCATTATATTTGATAACCTTTAGAACATTGTTATAGTTTCTATGCTTCAGTTCATTCTTTTTTAAAACAAATGTGTTTTTTTATATATAATTTGTTGTCAAATTGGTTTCCATAAAACACACAGTGCTCATCCCAACAGGTGCCCTCCTTAATGCCCATCACCCACTTTCCCCTCTCCCCCACTCCCCATCAACCCTCAGTTTGTTCTCAGTATTTAAGAGTCTCTTATGGTTTGCCTCCTTCCCTCTCTGTAACTTTTTTTCCCCTTCCACTCCCTCCTGGTCTTCCGTTAAGTTTCTCAGCATCAACATACGAGTGAAAACATATGGTATCTGTCTTTCTCTGCCTGACTTATTTCACTTAGCATAATACTCTCCAGTTCCATCCAGGTTGCTACAAATGGCCAGATATCATTCTTTCTCAATGCAAAGTAGTATTCCATTGTATGTATAACCACATCTTTTCTTTTTTCTTTTCTTTTCTTTTGTTTTATTTATTTTTTTATAATTCACATCCAAATTAGCATATAGTGCAACAATGATTTCAGGAGTAGATTCCTTAGTGCCCCTTACCCATTTAGCCCATTCCCCCTCCCACAACCCCTCCAGTAACCTTCTGTTTGTTCTCCATATTTATGAGTCTCTTATGTTTTGTCCCCCTCCCTGTTTTTATATTATTTTTGTTTCCCTTCCCTTATGTTCATCTGTTTTGTCTCTTAAAGTCCTCGTGAAGTCATATGATATTTGTTTTTCTCTGACTGATTAATTTCACTTAGCATAATAACCTCCAATTCCATCCACGTAGTTGCAAATGGCAAGATTTCATTCTTTTTGATTGCCAAGAAATACTCCATTGTATATATATACCACTTCTTCTTTATCCATTCATCCAACGACAGACATTTGGGCTCTTTCCATACTTTGGCTATTTTTGATAGTGCAGCTATAAACATTGGGGGGCATGTGTCCCTTCGAAACAGCATACCTGTATTCCTTGGATAAATACCTAGTAGTGCAATTGCTGGGTCGTAGGGTATTTCTATTTTTAGTCTTTTGAGGAACCTCCATACTGTTTTCCAGAGTGGCTGCACCAGCTTGCATTCCCACCAACAATGCAAAAGAGATCCTCTTTCTCTGCATCCTCGCCAACATCTGTTGTTGCCTAGAGTTGTTCATGTTAGCTATTCTGACAGGTGTGAGTTGGTATCTCATTGTGGTTTTGATTTGTATTTCCCAGATGATGAGTGATGTTGAGCATGTTTTCATGTGTCGGTTGGCCATCTGGATGTCTTCTTTGGAGAAGTGTCTATTCATGTCTTTTGCCCATTTCTTCACTGGATTATTTGTTTGTTGGGTGTTGAGTTTGATTAAGTTCTTTATAGATTTTGGATACTAACCCTTTATATGATATGTAATTTGCAAATATCTTCTCCCACTCTATCAGTTGCCTTTTAGTTTTGCTGATTGATTCCTTCACTGTGCAGAAGTTTTTATTTTGATGAGGTCCCAATAGTTCATTTTTGCTCTTGTTTCCCTTGCCTCTGGAGACATGTTGAGTAAGAAGTTGCTGCGGTCAAGATCAAAGAGGTTTTTGCCTGCTTTCTCCTCAAGGATTTTGATGGCTTCCTGTCTTACATTGAGGTCTTTCATCCATTTTGAGTTTCTTTTTGTGTATAGTGTAAGAAAGTGGTCCAGGTTCATTCTTCTGCATGTCGCTGTCCAGTTTTCCCAGCACCACTTGCTGAAGAGACTGTCTTTATTCCATTGGGTAATCTTTCCTGCTTTGTCAAAGATTAGTTGGCCATACGTTTGTAGGTCCATTTCTGGGTTCTCTATTCTGTTCCATTGATCTGAGTGTCTGTTTTTGTGCCAGTAGCATACTGTCTTGATGATTACAGCCTTGTTGTATAGCTTGAAGTCCGGAATTGTGATGCTTCCTGCTTTGGTTTTCTTTTTCAAGATTGCTTTGGCTCTTCGGAGTCTTTTCTGGTTCCATACAAATTTTAGGATTATTTGTTCTAGCTCTGTGAAGAATGCTGGGGTTATTTTGATAGGGATTGCATTGAATATGTAGATTGCTTTGGGTAGTATTGACATTTTAACAATATCTGTTCTTCCAATCCATGAGCATGGAATCTTTTTCCATTTTTTTGTGTCTTCTTCAATTTCTTTTATAAGCTTTCTATAGTTTTCAGTGTATAGATTTTTCACCTCTTTGGTTAGATTCATTCCTAGGTATTTTATGGGTTTTGGTGTAATTGTAAATGGGATTGATTCCTTGATTTCTCTTTCTGTTGCTTCATTATTGGTGTATAGGAATGCAACCGATTTCTGTGTGTTGATTTTATATCCTGAAACTTCTGAATTCATGAATCAGTTCTAGCAGCTTTTGTGTGTGTGTGTGTGTGTGTGTGTGTGTGTGTGTGTGTGTGGAACCTTTAGGGTTTTCCATATAAAGTATCATGTCCTCTGCAAAGAGTGAAAGTTTGACCTCCTCCTGGCCGAGTTCGATGCCTTTTATTTCCTTGTGTTGTCTGATTGCAGAGGCTAAGACCTCCAATATTATGTTGAATAACAGTGGTGAGAGTGGACATCCCTGCCTTATTCCTGACCTTAGGGAGAAAGCTCTCAGTTTTTCCCCAATGAGGATGATATTAGCGTTGAGTCGTTCATATATTGCTTTTATGATCTCAAGGTATGCTCCTTCTATCCCTACTTTCTTTGGGTTTTTATCAAGAAAGGATGCTGTATTTTGTCAAATGCTCTCTGCATCTATTGAGAGGATCATATGATTCTTGTCCTTTCTTTTATTGATGTGATGAATCACATTAATTGTTTTGAGAATATTGAACCAGACCTGCATCCCAGGTATAAATCCCTCTTGGTCGTGGTGAATATTTTTTTTAATGTCTTGTTGGATCCGGTTGGCTAATATCTTGTTGAGGATTTTTGCATCCATGTTCATCAGGGAAATTGGTCTATAGTTCTCCTTTTTAGTGAGGTCTCTGTCTGGTTTTGGAATCAAGGTAATGCTGGCTTCATAGGAAGAGTTTGGAAGTTTTCCTTCCATTTCTATTTTTTGGAACAGCTTCAAGAGAATAGCTGTTAACTCTTCCTTAAATGTTTGGTAGAATTCCCCTGGAAAGCCATCTGGCCCTGGACTCTTGTTTTTTGGGAGATTTTTGATTACTAATTCAATTTCCTTACTGGGTATGGGTCTGTTCAAATTTTCTATTCCTTCTTGTTTCAGGTTTGGTAGTGTGTATGTTTCTAGGAATTTGTCCATTTCTTCCACATTGCCCATTTTATTGGCATGTAATTGCTCATAATATTCTCTTATTATTGCTTTTATTTCTGCTGTGTTGGTTGTGATCTTTCCTCTTTCATTCTTGATTTTATTTATTTGGGTTCTTTCCTTTTTCTTTTTGATCAAACTGGCTAGTGGTTTATCAATTTTGTTAATTCTTTCAAAGAACTAGCTTCTGGTTTCAGTAATCTGTCCTACTGTTTTTTTGGTTTTGATAGCATTAATTTCTGCTCTAATCTTTATTATTTCCTGTCTTCTGCTGGTTTAGGGTTTTATTTGCTGTTCTTTTTCCAGCTCCTTAAGGCATAAGAGTAGGTTGTGTATCTGAGATCTTTCTTCCCTCTTTAGGAAGGCCTGGATTGCTATATACTTTCCTCTTATGACCGCCTTTGCTGTGTCCCAGAGGTTTTGGGTTGTGGTGTTATCATTTTCATTGGCTTCCATGTACTTTTAAATTTCGTTTTTAACTTCTTGGTTAGCCCATTCATTCTTTGGTAGCATATTCTTCAGTCTCCAAGTATTTGTTACATTTCCAAATTTTTTCTGGTTGTTCATTTCGATTTTCTTAGCGTTGTGGTCTGAAAATATGCACGGTATGATCTTGATCTTTTTGTACTTGTTGAGGGCTGATTTATGTCCCAGTATATGGTCTATTCTGGAGAACGTTCCATGTGCACTGGAGAAGAATGTATATTCTGCTGCTTTAGGATGAAATGTTATGAATATATCTGTTAAGTCCTTCTGGTCCAGTGTGTCATTCAAAGTCATTGTTTCCTTGTTGATTTTTTGATTAGATGATCTGTCCATTGTTGTGAGTGTGGTGTTGAAGTCTCCTACTATTATGGTATTACTATCAATCAGTTTCTCTATATTTGTGATTAATTGATTTATGTATTTGGGTTCTACCACATTTGGTGCATAAATGTTTACAATTATTAGGACTTCTTGGTGGATAGACCCTTTGATTATGACATAATGCCCTTCTTCATCTCTTGATACAGTCTTTATTTTAAAGTTTAGATTGTCTGATATAAGTATGGCTACTCCAGCTTTCTTCTGTTGACCATTGGCATGATAGATGGTTCTCCATCCCCTTAGTTTCAATCTGAAGGTGTCTTTAGGTCTAAAGTGGGTCTCTTGTAAACAGTATATAGATGGATCTTATTTTCTTATCCATTCTATTACCCTATGTCTTTAATTGGAACATTGAGTCCATTGAAGTTTAGAGTGAGTATTGAAAGATAGGAATTTATTGCCATTATGATGCTTGTAGAACTGGAGTTTCTGGTAGTGTTCTCTGGTCCTTTCTAATCTTTGTTGCTTTTGGTATTTATTTATTTGTTTGTTTGTTTATATGTTCATCTTTTCTCCCCTCAGAGAGTCCCTTAAAATTTCTTTCAGGTCTGGTTTAGTGGTCACAGACTCCTTTAATTTTTGTTTGTGTGGGAAACTTTTTATCTCTCCTTCTAATTTGAATGATAGCCTTGCTGGATAAAGAATTCTTGGCTGCATATTTTTCTGATTCAGCATATTGAATATATCCTGCCACTCCTTTCTGGCCTGCCAAGTTTCTGTGGATAGGTCTGCTGCAAACCTGATCCGTCTTCCCTTGTAGGTTAGGGACTTTTTTTCCCTTGCTGCTTTCATGATCCTCTCCTTTCCTGAGTATTTTGTGAATTTGACTGACGTGCCTTGTTGATGGTTGGTTTTTGTTGAATCTAATGGGGGTCCTCTGCTTCCTGGATTTTGATGTCTGTGTCTTTCCCCAGGTTAGGAAAGTCTTCTCTATGATTTGCTCACATAACCCTTCTACCCTATTTCTCTTCCTCTTCTGGGACCTCTATGATTCTGATGTTGTTCATTTTTAATGAGTCACTGATGTCTCTAATTTTCAAATTGTGCTCTTTTGCCTTAATGTCCTTTTTTTTTCCTGCTTCATTATTCTCCATAATTTTGTCCTTTATATCGCTGATTCTCTGTTCTGCCTCATTCATCCTTGCTGCCGCGGCATCCATCCATGATTGCAACTCAGTTATAGTATTTTTTATTTCATCCTGACTAGTTTTTAGTTCTTTTATCTCCACAGAAAGGGATTCTAGTCTATTTTCAACTCCAGCTGGTATTCTTATTATCGTGATTCTAAATTCTGGGTCAGACATTTTGATTGTATCTGTGTTGGTTAAATCCCTAGCTGTCGTTTCTTCGTGCTTTTTCTTTTGGGGTGACTTCCTTCATTTTGTCATTTTGAAGGGAGAAAGCGAATTAATGTAGAAAAATTAAAATTAAAAAAATTAAAATTAAAAAATATTAAAATGAAAAAATGAAAAACACACACATAAAATTGAATAAATGATGCTAGATCCTAGGTATGTTTTGGTCTGGGTGTTGAAAGTGGTTTGACAGATTAGAGAAAAAAAGGGGGAATAAAAAAATGGAAATCGTTTCAGAATTTGAAAAAAATGAATACACTGAAGTAGACTAAAATGAAATGATGAAAGTAAAATAGAATTTGAAAAAATTTACACAAAATTAAAGAATATAGTAGAAAAAAATTAAAGAAAAATACTTTTAATAAAGATTGAAAATAAAAGTGATTATTTTCTCTTTGTGTATTCAAGGAAAAGAAATGAAAAAGAGAAAAAAAAAGAAAATTGAATAGATGGACCTGCTAACAGATTGAAATAGGACTGAAATTACTTCGTTTTCCCCTAGAAATCAGACTATGAAGTGCTTTATAGTCTAGGAACTAAGCAGGTGGTGAGACTTGTGTTCTTGAAGAGGGAGGTTGGCCCAGTTGGGTGGGGCTCAGTGTAACTGCTCTGTTCTCCACTATATGGCACTGCTAGCCTACTGGGATGGAGTGTTGTGGTGCTTGTACGTGCATATGCGCATGCATGGGAGTGGTGAAAATGGCGTCACCAGCTACCTAGTCTCTAGTATCAGAACTCTGTTCTCCCCAATCAGCAATCGCGCACCTGTCCTCTGTCTTCAGCTTTCAAACACTCCCCACTTTTTCACTGTCCATCACCAAGCCCCACGCAGTACCTCTCTCCCTAGTTTTGTCTCAGATGCGGTTGTTTTCCCCGGTCCCTTACTTCTGAAAGACTGGGGCTTTGACGCATTACTCCCCTCTGCAGGAGGGTCTCACCGAGCAGTGGCTGAATGTTGGATGCACCCAGGAATGCTTAATGGACCCTGCTGCTGCCAGTGCCCCAAGACTGCGGCCAGGTGCCAGCCTGCCCCAGAAAAAGTTTGTGAGATAGGGTAGCAGCAGCGTTTCAGGAATTACGGAAAATCACAACACGCGTCTGGCACCAGTCTTCACCCTTAACGACCTTGTTCCAGCACCAGTGAATGTGGCCATTCTCTGGGGTCTGCTGGGACCAGGTGGCTTCAATAGTCTCTACCAAATGTCCTTCCAGCAATGGAACTGCTTTTCCCCCTGTGGCCTGAGAACCTCCCGGACCCCATTCTGCTCCTGGGGATTCGCCTTTCCCACCAGAGCACCGCCAGGTATTGAGCTGTGGAGTTGCAGCCTTTGCTCTCCCCTTGTTTACAGTCTTAATGGAGTTTAAACCCTCTCCTTTCTCCTTTCTCCCTTTTTAGTTTAGCTCCTGTGGCTGTTTCCAATTTTTCAGTTTCTCTCCAGCTGCTTTTGGGGAGGGGTGCTTTTCCCGTATTCTCCTCCCGCCCCTGTCTCTGTCTGCTCTCCACCTGCAAAAGCAGCTCCCTGTCTGCTGCGGCTTCTCACTCCCCAAGTTCACCTCTGCGCTGCGTACCTGTTGAATTCTGTCGTTCAGGTTGCACAGATTGTTGTGTTAATCCTCCAATCAGTTTTCTAGGTTTGAAGGATGGTTTAATGTTGGTCTGGCTGTGTTTCATGGATGCGAGACACACAAAAAACTTTCATGCTGTTCCACCATCTTGACTTCCCCTTCCAAACCACATCTTCTTTAGCCAAGTAGTATTCCATTGTGTATATAAACCATAATTTCTTTATCCATTCATCAGTTGATGGACATTTAAGCTCTTTCCATAATTTGGCTATGTTGAAAGAGCTGGTATAAACAGGGGTACAAGTGCCCCTATGCACCAGCACTCCTATATCCCTTGGGTAAATTCCTAGCAGTGCTATTGCTGGATCATAGGGTAGATCTATTTTTAATTTTTTGAGGAACCTCTACACTGTTTTCCAGAGCGGCTGCACCAGTTTGCATTCCCACCAGCAGTGCAAGAGGATTCCTGTTTCTCCACCTCCTCTCCAGCATCTATAGTCTGCTGATTTGTTCATTTTAGCCACTCTGACCAGTGTGATGTGGTATCTGAGTGTGGTTTTGATTTGTGTTTATCTGATGAAGAATGACGTTGAGCATCTTTTCATGTGCCTGTTGGCCATCTGGTTGTCTTCTTTAGAAAAGTGTCTATTCATGTCTTCTGCCCATTTCTTCACTGGATTATTTGTTTTTTTGGGTATGGAGTTTGATGAGTTCTTTATAGATTTTGGATACTAGCCCTTTATCCAATATGTCATTTGCAAATATCTTTTCCCATTCCGTCGGTTGCCTTTTAGTATTGTTGACTGTTTCCTTTGCAGTGCAGAAGCTTTTTATCTTCATGAGGTCCCAATAGTTCATTTTTGCTTTTAATTCCCTTGCCTTTGGAGATGTGACGAGTAAGAAATTGCTGCAGCTGAGGTCAGAGAGGTTTTTTCCTGCTTTCTCTTCTAGGGTTTTGATGGTTTCCTGTTTCACATTCAGGTCCTTCATCCATTTTGAGTTTATTTTTGTTCATGGTGTAAGAAAGTGGCCTAGTTTCATTCTTCTGCATGTTGCTGTCCAGTTCTCCCAGCACCATTTGTTGAAGAGACTGTCAATTTTCCAGCTTTGTCAAAGATTAGTTGGCCATACATTTGTGGGTCCAATTCTGGAGTCTCTGTTCTATTCCATTGGTCTATGTGTCTGTTTTTGTGCCAATGCCATACTGTCTTGATGATTATAGCTTTGTGGTAGAGGCTAAAGTCTGGGATTGTGATGCTTCCCACTTGGTTTTCTTCTTCAGTATTACTTTGGCTATTTGGGATCTTTTGTGGTTCCATACAAATTTTAGGATTGCTTGTTCTAGTTTCAAGAAGAATGCTGGTGCAATTTTGATTGGGATTGCATTGAATGTGTAGCTTGCTTTGGGTAGTATTGACATTTTAACGATATTTATTCTTCCAATCCATGATCATGGAATATTTTTCTATTTCTTTGTATCTTCTTCAATTTCCTTCATAATCTTTCTATAGTTTTCAGCATACAGATCTTTTACATCTTTGGTTAGGTTTATTCTGAGGTATTTTATGATTCTTGGTGCAATTGTGAATGGGATCAGTTTCTTTATTTGTCTTTCTGTTGCTTCATTATTGGTGTATAAAAATGCAACTGATTTCTGTACATTGATTTTGTAACCTGTGACTTTGCTGAATTCATGTATCAGTTCTAGCAGACTTTTGGTGGGGTCTATTGGGTTTTCCATGTATAGTGTCATGTCATCTGCAAAAAGTGAAAGCTTGACTTCATCTTTGCCAATTTTGATGCCTTTGATTTCCTTCTGTTGTCTGATTGCTGATGCTAGCACTTCCAACACTGTGTTAAACAACAGCGGTGAGAGTGGACATCCCTGTCGTGTTCCTGATCTCAGGGAGAAAGCTCTCAGTTTTTCCCCATTGAGGATGATATTAGCTGTGGGCTTTTCATAAATGGCTTTTATGATGTTTAAGTGTGCTCCTTCTATCCTAACTTTCTCGAGGGTCTAAAACAAATGTTTATTTGTGTTCTTTTGATATACATAGAGATAATGTGCATGTGAGGGGAGGAGGGGCAGAGTGAGAGGGAAAGAGAGAATCCCAAGCAGGCTCTGAGCTTTCAGCACAGAACCTGATGTAGGGCTCTATCCAATGACTGTAAGATCATGACCTGAGCTGAAATCAAGAGTTACTTGCCCATCTGACTGAGCCACCCAATGGCTGACATAGGCATCCCTGTTTCAGTTAATTCTAGTGACATCTATCCAGCCACCAATTCAGAAATCTGGAATGATCTTTTTGTTGTTCCTTTCCTTCTCCTGCCCCAAATCAGCATAATCATATTCTATTAATTCTATTTCTTTTTTTTTTCAGATCTGTCCCTCCTCTTCATTACCATCCTTGCTATATTAGTCACTCCCTCATCATAAATGGCGGTGGTCTCATAACTGGTCTTCCTAACTCCTGAGTTGCTTCTTCCAAAGCCACCCTCTTCTCTCTTACCAGCTTTTAAAACAATTTTTCATATTACTTGGACTGCTTAAAGCTCTTCAGTAAGCTTCTCAGTCACTTAGCAGAATAAGCCCAACTCTTTAATGTGGTAAACAAAGTGTGTTGTGATTTGAACTCAGTTTTACCTTTCTAGCATCATCTCTTGCTTCCACCAGTGTCTTGTACTCATCTACACTGAGCGTTCATTTCAATAAATGATGCCCGTCTTTTACACTCCTCCTCCATGCTGTTCCACAGCTGTTCAATTTTCTGCCGATTATCTGTTGATCTTCGGCTAATTCACTTACTTCCTTGAACTCTAAGCAAATTCGAGGTCTTTTGCCTCTTCCTGCTGTTCTCTTATCATACTGCTGTTTCCACTGTCATCACATTTTACTGTAGCTGTTTGTGTTTCTATCTCCTGCACTAAATTATGAATCCCTTGAAGGGAGGGACGAGATCTCAGTAATTTCTGTCTTCCTAGCATCTGACTAGGAAGTTGTCTAGGGATTGTCTAGGGATTGTCTAGTTGTTAGTTGTCTAGGGATTGATTGATTGATTATTTTTATTTTTTTCAAATTTTTACTTAAATTCTAGCTACTTAACATATTGTATAATATTGTTTTCAGGAGTAGAATTTAGTGATTCATCACTTACATATAACACCCAGTGTTCAACACAAGTGTCCTCCGTAATGCCCATCACCCATTTAGCCCATTCCCCCCACCCAACTCCCCTCCAGCAACCCTCAATTTGTTCTCTATCATAAAGAGTCTCTTATGGTTTGTTTCCCTCTCTCTTTATTCCCCCTTCCCATATGTTCATCTGTTTTGTTTCTTAAATTCCACATAAGACTGAAATTATATGGTATTTTTCTTCCCTGCCTGACTTATTTTGCCTAGCATAATGTACTCTAGCTCCATCTAATTCTTTGAAAATGGCAAGATTTCATTTCTTTTGATGGCCAAATAATATTCCATTGTGTATGTATACTATATCTTCTTTATGCATTCATCAGTTGGTAGACATTTGGGCTCTTTCTATACTTTGGTATTGTTAATGCTGCTACAAGCATTGAGGTACATGTGCCCATTCAAATTTGTATATTTGTATCCTTTAGGTAAATACCTAGTAGTGCAATCGCTGGATCTAAGGTAGTTATATTTTTAACTTTTTGAGGAAACTCCATACTGTTTTCCAGAGTGGCTGCACCAGTTTGCATTCCCACTAACAATTTTTCTGCATCATCACTAACACTTGTTGTTAATTTTAGCTATTCTGACAGGTGTGAAGTGGCATCTCATTGTAGTTTTGATTTGTATTTCTCTGAGTGTAGGGATTTTTTTTAAAGCAATGTCCCTCTGACATTGGGTCCCCATTTTGTGTTCATTTCCTTTCTCCCTTGTTGAATGAATTATCAACATCACGTTAAGTTCTACCCTTTTATTTTCCATTCATCTTGCCAACTCAGGGCAATAAGGCTCCTACCATCTTCACTTCCAAGAGGTGCTCTTGGCAAAGTCACCAATGGCTCACATATTGCCAAACCCCAATAGCACTTTCCAGCACTAAAATTATCTGATTTATCCTATGCCTCTGGCACTGGGGACTATTCTTTTCATTGCAAAGCTCTTGTAAGGTTCTTGCTGTCTCTCTCTCACTGATACTGGGCACTTCCCCTGTCTCCAGCCCTTTGTAAACTCTTCTCTGCTTACCCTTCCATAAGATTTGGTACTCAGTCTCCTGTTCTTATTTTCAACACTCAATGTAGAAAACTCCCATAATATCATATTAACCCTATGGTTTTAATTACTACTTACATTCTGATAAGTTACTAAACTATATCTAGCCCTCACCCTCATCTGCACTTCAGGTTCAAATATCCAACTGCCCAGCCAGTTCCTCCACAACTAATTCACATGTCTTCAGCATGTCACTGCACCCTGAGTCCTCCACCAAAGCGAGAAATCTTTGGAGGCACAAATTCTATACTTTCTTTTTCCTTATTTTAAACACTTGGATGGTTTCCTGTTCTTCAGGATTAAGCTTTAGCATGGCATAGTAGGCTCACTGTGACCTGGCCCCTATCTCCACCTCCATTTCACCTCCTGCCACTCCCTGCCTTGCACTTTTATGCTCTAGTAATCTTGCACTGCTTGTGGTTCCACTTCACTTCTTTGTTTTGTTAGTGGCAGCTCTCTGCCGAGAATGCAGTTTAACCTTGATAATCCTAATCATCACCCAAATTGCTCTCAGTATTACATCCTTCAGGATGTTTTCTCCAACTCTCCAGGCTTTTTGGTTAGGAGCTCCAGTTCTGAAGTTATTCTATTGGGGTTTAAACCCTCTTCCAAACCATATTAGCAGAATGACCTTGGAACAATTACTAAACCCCCCTAATCATGAGTCCTCCCAACTGAAAAATAGGGATAAAAATAGAATGTAATTTACAAGGTTGTTAGAGAATTAAATGAAATTCACAGAACCTGGCATGTGGTAAAAATTCAGTAAATATTTTATAACATGACGATCATTCTTCTGAACTATGCCATATCCATTTCTGTATCACCAGAGCTAAGAAATACTTGGCATATTGTAGGTACTCAATACCTAGTTATTGGATTGAAACAAACTGAATGAATTAATGAATAAATAAACTAGAGAATATTTATGTATGGTCCATATTAAGAGTGTACAAAAGGGGGTGTCTGGGTGGCTCAGTTGGTTAAGCATCCAACTTTGTCTCAGGTCATGATCTTGTAGTTCGTGAGTTCGAGCCCCTCATCTAGCTCTGTGCTGACAGCTCAGAGCCTGGAGCCTGCTTCAGATTCTGTGTCTCCCTCTCTATCTGCCCTCCCCCGCTCACGCTCGCTCTCTCTCTCAAAAATAAACAAACATTAAAAAGAAAAAAAGAGTGTACAAATGAACCAAACAGAAGAGTCTCAGTTAAATGATTTATTCTGGTAAGTGCCAACTGCTATTTTAGAAAGAGGTTGGTATATTTAATGTGCTGGCCCCTGTGGAGCATTGCTCAGCTCCACCCTTCTGGATGGAAGCACTAATTCCTCCAGCTGTTGGGAGTATGATGGCAGACTTCTTACAGCTGAGTATCCCTTCTCTGGTGACAGTGCTGGGCTGAAAAGAGCCATTTTTCCCAATGTACTGCCCCTGCCTGCATCTAAAGACTAGTCTACTCAGGAGACTAATGTCTAACCTTGCTCTAACTTGGGACAATTTTACATGGCCATTCTAGTTGCAGAGGTCACCATAGGATTGAATGAGCCTCTGTTGGAACTTCCATGCAGCCCAATTGCTTTCTCTGTGCAATCTGACTTCCTTCACATTTGTATAGATGTTGACCCCCATGAACACATCCTGTAACATCCTGTGTGCAAACTTCTGTTTTAGAATCTATTTCCTAGAAAATCCTACCTGCAACATTTCACAAAGGATGAGAGTCCAGTGAATTACATTTTAGATATAGTTTATATGAGATGTATATGAAATGACCAGGGCTATGGCTGGCACCAAAACAGAAGACGTGATGATTATTTTTGAGAGGTGACAGGATTTAGGAGGGAGTGTCAAAATAGAAGCCACTGCTTACAGCAGCTTAATCTCTGGCTCACCCTATAACCGGAATATTATGAACTGTGAGTCCTTTAGATTGTGTGTCCACATATGTGTATTTTCTATCACTTGTATCCTACGGGAAATGCAAACATGGAAAGTGAAAGAAATCCCTGAGGCAGCCTGCCTATAGCAAGCTCTTGGGGAAATTGGTAAACCCTGTATTGTGATTATGTATCCCCTGGCAGGCAGTGATTAAGTTTAATGCTGGGCTGCATTTTTATTAATAAAAAAGGGCAGTAACATTAGAAACAATATACTGCCTGCCCATAGTACATTAGAATTTCACTTTAAAATAATTTGTTCTAGAGAAAATAGCCACTAAATAACTAAAGTTGAGAAGTCTTAGTTATTAAACTTGTCACAAGGGTTTAGCTCAGCACAAATTAATTCTTAGTATGGATGGCCAGGATAGGTTTGTTTTTGTTTTTTAACTCCAGGATATATGATAGCTTCTATTTATGAATTTCAAAGGAAAGAGATATACATTTTACTGCATAAAATACATGCACAGAAAAAAATAATACTGAATTCTACAAATTAAAAAGTGGAGGTCCTCCACCATTTCTCACTCCACAAAGTCATTTCCCAGAAGTAGTCACCACGAAGAATTTGGTGTACATCTGGGAGAATATATCTCACATGTATTTATATTTATAATAAAACTATGAAAATAATACAAAAAACTGGATAATGAATCTGTTAATTTTTTAAGCTAATGTATGTATATATAGGTATGAAAACCTCTATTCTCTCATTCATCCTCCTGTTCAGTTGAATCTCCTGTGTACATAACACAGGAACCTCAGTTATTGCTAGAATATTGACAGTTTTCTTTTTCCTTCTTTCCCAAAACAACTTTCTGTGAAAACACCAGTGGGACTGTGTGTTTCTTTGGAAGTTCAGCTTCTGAAAATGGTGATATCTCATCATATTGCAACCTTGATGGAAGGCCTTCTTATTTTCCCCTTTGTATGTTTTTAATCCCATATTCACGTTGCACCTAGATTTGCTGCTTTCATTAGTTCATATCACTTTTAATTTAATAACAACAGAGAATTAGAAAGTTTCTGCTTCTTAGGACATTGCTAGTGTTTCTCTTTCAATTTGTTTGTACTTGTCTCAACTTGTGCTCTCTTGGGTCCCAATACCAACTACATTTCCTATGTAAATGACAGCAAAAGGCCTCAGTCATTACTGCAGAAATGATTAAGAAAGAACTCCACATTTTGAGGCTTGTAAACCATAAAATATACTACCATAGGAAATGATTCCCATTTCCTTGGAGAATTCAACAACATAGAAAGTTTGAACATAGAAGATTAGAAATCATCCAATCTCATTTTACTGAAGATGAATTTTTAACAGCACAGCAGAGTAATCTAATCTGCAAATATAAAATATGTCAGTACTATGAGTAGCTCTGATTCAAATGCATTTAGAGGCAAGAACCTAGACAGATAAATCTGCATAAACAGATTTGATGATTTTGAGGACAATACCTGGATGCAGTCCTTTGCAATTAAGAAAGCAAATATTATTGCTGCTTTTGAATATTGCAAGCAAACTGGACAGAAATGAGCCAATCTTAAATCATGCCACTTATGTGAAGAAATTTTTTTTAAAGGGTGGGCAGTAGCTGGAATTTTTTATTTAAGAGTTATCAATTTCGATGTTTCAGGTTTGAATGAAGAAATATGGTCTTTAATTATAGACAGCTACTGTTTTTCTTATAATAAACAAGGGGCTCATTTCCCTGTCATAAGAAAGAGAAATAAATACCAAATTGTTTTATGCAGCATGGGCTATAAATAGAATATTTTTCTAGTGCCATTAGGTCATTTGTAAGTTTTGAAATCCTTGCTTTGGAATTACCATTGTCATTAAAACCTTACTTCTCAGGAGTGATGAAATGCATGTGCTTCTTATCTGTACTGGAGTAAATGCTGTCATGCAAACCAACAACTCAAGGATACAACAATGATAGGAAGTTAAATGTAAAATAAAACTGTGAAAAACATCAACATAATGAAAGCTTAATGTACAATATGGTAGAACTCTTTTACAGGGAAAAATAAAAAAGCTGTGACGAGTCAGAAAATTAGTGTCTCTAAGAGAGTAGAATTGATAAACAATCATGAAAACAGTTTTTCACATCATGCATCCTACAGACCTGGAACTTTTATCTTAAAATGGTCATCCTTCTTAGAACAAAGATGGTAGTCAGGAAGATAGGTAGTGATCGGCACAATAGACCATAGATTTTATAATTACCACCATGCTTTTGTAAGCATATGTCGTCTGAATATTTTAAGATCTATTATAATAAGCATACTTGAGCCAGTCAAGCACAGACTTTCATACAATACACCCTTGCCTGTTATTTACTCATATAACTAACGCAGTAGACCATGCCCAGTTAAATGGAGAACATTCCCTTGTAACAGCACAGCTGCTGCCTGGGACAACCCACAACAAACCTGGCTGTAGCTGCCCCAGGAGTCCAAGCCTGAAAGAATGGTGATTTTACCTTGATATTCTGCTGAAACTTCCTGGAACCTACGAGGTTAAAATCTCAGAACATCTAGAAAGAAAACAGTAAGTACTGTTAAAACAATGCTGCAGAGGAGCTAATAAATTCTTCGGATTAACACCAAAGCCTGATGCAAATGAATTTAATCCCTTGATATTCAGGGAGAAATTAAAGCTAATGAATTAAATATGCAAGTCTTCTTTTGTTGCAATTCTCTTTTGCAAATATTGCAATAATCTTGCATTGTCAACATTATTGGAGAGCTACTTTCTAGCTATTTTGAACGTATTTCCCTACCGAGCATCTGTTACGCTTAGCATTTTAAGTGCATTGATTAGTTCTCAAAATCCTGACCTTTTTCTTTCATAAAATTTTTATTTTAGGAAATAGACAAAAACATCTTGCGTATATGTAAATGTCACTACCAATGTCTTTTAAAATAAACAATAAACTTAATTTTGCCATAGCTTATTTAAAGTTTTTTTCCTGCTGTCTTAAAAAAGACATACTAACCATAGATTTTATAAGAAAGCAAAAAAGACTAGGAACTTTTAGACTTTTTCTCCAATATCAAAGTATTAGTAAGATGATAAGAAATAGTTTCTTATGCTAAATATATCTGTTATTTTTATAGCCAAATGTTTCAACAAGATATTTCAAATCCTGAAATCATTCCCACTTATATGAAGTCAAAATATATGTCTTAAGTCATTAATTCATTAATACTTTGGTGGATTATATTTAGGTAATTTGATGCATTACACTTACCATTGGTAGTAAGCAAAGGATTCAGAAAAGGACAAGCTAGTTGTTGTGAAGGGTTGTCCTGATGCAATGTGGATTTACACTTAGGCTAGAGCCCTGCCTTTTAACTAGGGAGGGGGCATATTTTTGGTTTTGTAATGTAGCTTGAGGTGAAGGCAGACCGTGTCCCTTTTAAAAAACCACCACGTTTTTATTTATTTTATTTTTATTTTTTATTTTTGGGAGAGAGAGAGAGCAGGGGAGGGTAGAGAGAGAGGGAAACAGAGGATCTGAAGCAGGCTCTGTGCAGACAGCAGAGAGCCTGATGTGGGGCTCCAACTCATGAACCGTGAGATCATGACCTGAGCCAAAGTTAGGTGTTTAACCAAGTGAGCCACCCGGTGCCCCTCTACCACCAAATTTTTAAAAAATTAGTATTTTAATGACAGCAGTTGTAGGGCTGATTGAATTGTCAGGTTAAATTTCTTAATCTAGGTTCACAGGGACCAGCGATTATATTATTCAGAAAAGTCAGTGGGAAGATGTAAGAAAAGATTCTTCCCTAGAGTGTGTAAATACTGTACCCAATAAAATATTCAAAGATATTTTAGCCAAGTTTCATTAGATATAGAATTCCTTGATTGGAATGCATGGTGCAGTGAGTGTTTAGTCTACCTACCACATTGTGGATGGATGGGTTCATTTGGGTTTGTAAGAATTATCTGGAAGCCTCAATATATCAATACTAGCCTCTAGGTGAGAAACTACATTGCGTGGAATTATTTTATGTGCATCAGTGAGAACCGTATAAGGAAGCCTTTAAAAACCTAGGATGCTAACAATGGTTTCTTCTCCTCCCCACTCTTCTTTTTTCTTTTCCTTTCTTCTTCAGTTTTTAAAAGCATAAATCCTTCCCTAGGGTAATCAAGGGAATGGTAAGCAGTGTCCACCATTTGTAAACTTTTAAGTGCTGGGGATGTTCTAAAAGGCCTGGTGTCAGAGTGCTCTGTGTGCTTTCCAAAAGATGAATTTCTCACCACACACTTTATGCGAGATGGTCCTGAACAATAGAATGATGACATCCTTCCCACCTCCTGCACCAGTGTGACACATTGTCTCACCTGGTTAACTAAAGACTAGAAAACATTTCCTTTAGAACTGATAATTCAGTGCCCTAATCAGGGGGTTTTCCCAGGAGACAGAGTACTCAGGCAATGCTGAGTCTATTCACATGGCCTATATTCTCTGGCATTCAGTACAATCCTCAAGTGCTTAGTGTTAAAGAATTGGGTTGCTTTTCTTTTCAGTTACTTATATCAAGAATCATTTGACTAATCCAATATGGTTTGGGGAATAAAACTAGATTTAGAGAAATATCAAACCTCTATAGAATGTTTTATTAAATTCTTACCTCTTCTGGAAGGACTTAAGTCTTAATGAGTCATATTCTAAAAAGGAAAATAGCATTTAAAAAGGAAGCAGGAAACCAATTTTCCCAGTTTAAGAATATAAATGAAAAGGATTATTTTTTTTTTCTTTGAGTGAGAAGTAAGGGCATTAGAGTTAATAAAATCAGTTTAGTGTATTTCAGTTCTTATCAGTTCAACAAATATTTACTGAGCATTCACAGGTACTAGCATCAAATGAGGTGCTGGGGATACCAAGATGAAGAAGATACTGTCTCTTTATTCAAATAACTCTGGGTCTTATGGGTGAGACAGACACACAGATGGACACTTTCACAAATATGGTAAGGGCTGATTGAGTAGTTCTCAGGGTGCTCTGGAAACCCACAAGAAGGAATCTGAATTTAACCTAGGAATGGGTGCTGTCAAATGGGGATAATGCCTGCACTGTGTTTATGGTATGAAAAGGAGGTTGCAGGCTAAAAAAAGTCGGAGGTGAGAAAGGGGAAAAGAAGAACTCTGGTTGGGGAGACTAGCAGGCAATTCAAGCAGAAGGGACAAGGTGAGAAAGATGGGAAGATACAGAATAGGATGTGCTAATTGGAGAACTATGATCAGCTGTGGACCATGAGTAACTACTATGAAGAGAAGGATGGTAGAGGGACAGATCCACTCAGAGTACTGAGGGCTAAGGCACTTGGACTTCAGTCTATAGGTATTGGAGAGAAATAGAGAGGGGCTGAATGTTACAGACTGTGAAGGGTTTGAGATTTTAATCACTTTGCAAGCTAACAAGTTAGGCTGTTAGAGTTTCATAAATGCTTGGACACAAGACTCCTGGGTCAGAGACAAAGGATTTTGTTACTCATGACAGGGTGAGGTTCAAATTCATATGGTTTTCCTTCCATGGGGGCAACAGGAAGATGGGCCCAGGTGGATATTGTGCAATAGTGGTTTTGCATCACAGCCAAGAGACCCAAAGCTCAGAATTCCCCAATATTTTATAAGGAAGATGTATGCAAACTTGCCCAATCTTTCCCTGGGGGAAGAGATTATTTTTATTATACTGTGTACAGCAAAAAAATCTGTTCTCTCCTAGAGGGAGACACTATATTTTCTAAGGATGTTTGCCATACAAATATTCTTGAAAAGATAATCTGGAATAAAAGCTTTCAATGCCTCTGCTCACAAGATGTGCAAGAATGTTAGAGATCTGTGAAGAGTTTTCCACAACAGTATAACAATAAAATGTGTGTTTTAGATGTATCATTCTGGTAGTAGGTGAGGGATGGGGGTTGGGAGGTTGTTGCAATCATCCATGTGAGAGCCTAAGTTTGAGAGGTGGTAGGAATGAATTTGAGAAATATATAGGAAGAAAAAATAGGTAGCTTTTGCCTTCTGAGAGAGGGAATGATCTAAGATAGGAGCCAGCAAACTTCTTTAAATAAAGGGCCAAATAGCAAATATTTTAGGCTTTGTGGGCCATATGGCCTCTACCTCACTCCACTGTGCCATTGTAGTAGAAGGGCAGCCATCAACACATATAAATGAATGGGTGTTGCTGTGTTCCAGTAAAACTTTAGTTATGAAAATATGTACATGGAATGTAGTTTTCCGACACCAGGTCTAGAATAAAACTCTAGGTTTTTGTTTTCTTATGACTAAACAGATGGAAATGCTAATAACTGAGAGAAAAGATTTAGCCAATTTTGTTAGTGTGAGTTAGAGAGTGAGGAGATGAGGTTTTGAAGTTTTGAATTTAGGAAAGTAAGAAGTATACAGGTATAGATGTTATTAAGCAGATGGATATAGGAATTTGAAGTTTAAGACAAGGTCAGTGTTAGAATGATTTAGAAGTTCTAAGCATATAGATGGAAGTTAAAACCATTGAAGTGAACATCATCATTCAGTGAGAACATGAAGAGTAAGTAGAGAGATGGACCAAAGACAAAACCCTAGGGATCACCAATCTTTAAGGGTCAGGCTTAAATTAAGAGGTACTCCAAAATTTCTTAAGATGTGACATCTTATTTGTGTGTACTTGTGTGTGTGTGTGTGTGTGTGTGTGTGTGTGTGTGTGTGTGTAAAGAAGGAATTAGAGAATGCATTTCAATGATAAAACAATCCTCCCAAAGACCTTCAATTCTGAAAACACCCCCAAACTGTGTCAGTCATTTATTCTTCATCAGAATAATAAAAAACTTCTAAGAAATTTCAGAGGCACACTTATACTTTTCTCTTTTCAATTTGTGATTTTGAGAGTAAAGTTAACTGAGAAGGACCTTGATGAGTCATAGTGAAATCCAAATTACTTCCATTAGAATACAGTTTTTCATTTCATCCAGTAAAGGCATACAGATAGGTTTGTTCCAGTTTTCTCTTCTGAATAGAAGTACAACTGCAGTTATTAGTTATTCATTTATTTGCGCAGTCACTTAGCAAATATTTAATCAGTATCTACAATGTGCATAGTGAGGCACTGAGGAGGATAGAAACATGAACAAGACACAACCTGCCTGGGTTTAAACACAATAGTGACATCAAGTAGAATGTGATCAGTGGCTCAAGAAATGGCCACTAAAACCATAGCAACGTGATTGGTGTGTTTTCTCTGCTACTCTTTGTAATGTGTAGAAACTTCCAGAAAAAACATGAACCCATACTTTTAAGTCATAGTGATCTATGGGTGCAGGAAGGGGAAACTGTAAATAAAACCACATGCTTGCACATTCTCTTCAGAAGAGTTTAGAGGGATGAAATTCATTCAATACTATTGCAATCTATTTGAGCTGTAAGAATAGTTTTCTTTGGTAGCTTGTTAAATATACTCACATTACAAGGGTAGAAAATACCTAATTAAAAAAAAATTAAAAATCATGTGGTGAGATAATGATTGTGTTTACACACACACACAGTGAGTTTGACTTTGGTTCAAACAACTATTTTTTAATCTATATGACAACAATTTAAATTTTTTAAACATTTTTTTAAATTAAAAAATCTTTTGAAGTAGTTTAGGGTTATGTAAAATTCAAACAAACAAAAAAAAGCATTTTTTTTCTTGCTTTAGCTCCAAAATGGAAGACTCTAATATTTAGTGGATAGGGTAAGTTATATTGGCACAGGAGTTTCCTATTGCATAATCATTGAAGAACAAGTCAAACCAATAATCAATTTCTTTATGTTACAGGCATATATCTATATTTGAATCCTGAACGAATTCATGTATTTTCTTTCTTGAATTACAACTGTTTGGATCAGATATAATGTCTTGTTTATACCAATGAAATTTGTTTGCTTTGAGTATATTCTTTGGTGGTTTGTTGTGAACTCTATGGAGAATCCTGTAGTTTTTAATCCTCAATTTTTATTTTAATTCAAATAATTGAAGAAGCCCTTAGATTATTAAAAGCTATTACATGTTCAGTAGGAGGGTCTTTGATTAATTCTTTTGAACATTCATTATGGAAATAGTGTTAAATCACCGCTGAGTTTAGGCACTATATTTTACACGGCATTTGCATCTGTAAATAATCGTGATTGTGAAAAATGCCTGTTTGTGTTCATGAAAGTAAATTTCCTTGATCCACTAGTTAGATAACATATCTGACAAGGCCTTTGGTGAGTGAGTTCTTTCAAGGATCAAGAGATGTTGGCTTGATGGGCTAGCCACTCACTGCCACCCGTCTCCATTATTTTGAAAGCCTACTTGGAAAATGAAAGCTAACTTCATAGCAGCAATAACCTGGTCCAGTATGATCAGAATCTTATATTTCTTGCCAACTCACATCTATTCCTTAAAGAAGAGGGTAAATTTGTGTCATCTTGAGTGGATCAGAATAAAAGAGGATTGTAAGTGAATAAAGATGTATTTGGAAGTTTCTCCCATCAGTTTTAGTACAAAGCTTAATGAACAGTATTACCTATACTCAGTTCTCACGTATATATGATCCTAATGTTGCCTCACAAGTGCTTTATATGTTGTAGTTTCTGCCCTTCCTCAGATCTTCTGTAGAAAGTGTCATCTGAGTAAGTGCAAGTGCATCTTCATTATAACTCTAAGTTCTTTGCTGGAGTTAATTTTGCCTTCATTAGGCTGTGAGTTTCTCTGGGGAGGGACTGCTTCTACTGCTTCCTTTACAACTCTTCTGATAGCAAGACAGGTGCCTATGACTGGGACTCAGTAGGCATTTCTGCTTGTTTGCCATCAAAATGTTAAGGTTTGTTATTAAGAAGCAAAGAGCCGAGATTTAAGGTTAGTTGGAAGCACAGGTTGAGGCCAAACGATAGAAGGACTTATCTGCTAGGCATATTTGGACTTTATGATTTTGGGGGGGCAAGAGAGAGATGTAATAGTAGCTGTGCTAGAGGTGGCCTAAGCACTTGGGAGGCAGAGAGTGGGTAGTGGAGATTAGGGGGTTGGACCAGGCAGTACGCAACTGTTGAAGTTTAGGCAAGAAGAATCAAAAGCCATAAGTACAGATGACAAATACCACAGTGAAGGAAAACACTAATCAATGAAGTCTGAAGGAAGAGGTTAGATTCAGAGTGGGGAGACAATAATTGAGCAAAAAGAGAAAAAGAACATTTTAGTTTTCTAGAAACATTAATGGAATTTCAGTTACTGAAATATTTTTGACAAAAAGTTCATGTCTTTCTCAGCAAAGTGCATAAGTTCATTTTTCCCTCCCTCCCTTTCCTCCCCACCTTCCTCCCTTCCCTCCTTCTTCTTTCCTTCCCTCCCCCTTCCTTCTTGCCTGCCTGCCTGCCCTCTTTCCCTCTCCTCTTTCTCCTCTTTCTTCTTCAACAAACACTGTCAACAAATCCTAAAGTTTATTACCTCTGGTTTCATTTATTTCACATTTCCCCTTTCCCTGGTGTCTTAGTTTGAATTTATTGATTTGAAATTGTCTTCTTTTGGACTATTCCTTCTGCAAAATACATTATTGAACTTAAAATGAGTGACCCAGAATTGTTTAAGAATTTCTTCCCTAGAGATTTCTTTTTTCCCCTAAGATAAATATGCAGAATTTTACTAGATTTTTGAAGAGTTCATTTTGTTCCATGATTTCTCTGCACTTCCACCCCAGAGGTCAGGAAATGCTCTCAGGTTCTTCTGAGATTATGCCTCCTAAATAATGTGTAAGTCTCTATAAATGTGACCTGGAAAGGTATTGCTGGAGACAATTATGTGTTGCCTGCTTTCATTAGCATGGCCTGCCTACTCTTGTCAGACCCTTCTTCCCTGTTCTCTGTGTGTGTACATGTGTGTATGGTTTGATGAAAGTGGGGTCCAGGGATCCAAGAGGTAGGAGGCAAGTGAGGTGTCATTTATCAAAGTATTAGCACAGTGGGCAAAAGCACAGTGGGCAAAAGGACAGTGGTGCTAGAATCTAAATTGAGTCACCAGGCCAAAGGCTTCATAAAGAGAAAACAAACAGACAAACAAACAAAAAAAACCAGGGGTACCTGGGTTGCTCAATCCTGCTTAGAATTCTCTCTCCATCTCTCTCTGCCCCTCCCCCACTCGTGCTTTTTCTCTCTCTCTCAAAATAAATTTAAAAACTTAAAAAAAAGAAACAAGTGGGGGAAGGTGACATTAAGAGAGCAGAGCTTGAGAGGTTCTGGAACTCTAATGCAGATATTGAAGTCACTCTTTAGAAGGCACTAGTATCACTCAGCAAGGTGGCTAAGTTTACTCAAGGGATTGAAATGGGGTGGTTTTACCTTTTCTGGTCCAAAATTGCCAAAGCTATGAAACTTAGGAAAAGCATCTCTCCAAAATACCTCATTTTTTTATTTGGAGAAAAGGGAGAGACAGGACTCCTTGTTTTATAGTCATTATAACTCACCAACTTACTTAAATCTTTAATCAACTTAATTCCAGAAAGGAGAGAATTGATTGAACTGTATGATTTTCAGAGACAACATGTTCTTGGTAAATTGAAGATATACAGCTTTGTAGTGTAAATCTCAGTCTCTGGAATCAAGCAAACCTCGCTTTGAATCTTTGTTATTTATAAACTTTGTGAACTTGGACAAATTTCTTAAACTCTGCAGGCCTCTATTTCATTATCTGTAAAAAGAAGGTAATAATCATAATACTGATCTCTTAGCATTTGGGAGATAATTTAATGAAATTATAAAGTGCCTGGAATCGTGTGAGACATAGAGTAAATGCTCAATAATGTTAGTTATTGTTACCATTATGATTACTTTCAATCTAAATTTTTATTTTCTCAGATTACTTTGATACCTAATTACCTCAATTATATCTTTAGTATAAAGAATGAAATTGGATAAAAGATCATCTATATTCCCAAATAATTTCTTTTATTTCAATCTAACACTGGGTACAAATTGTGCAAATGAAAATAGTTGGAATTAAATACAATAGAGTAAATATTTTCTAAGTGGACCATTGTTGGATCTATTTCCATACTCAAATGTCATGGAGATGGAAATGTTATTCTTAAACACATGTATTGAGTCCTATGTCTAAAATTTCAATATACTAGAGTCAGCTGTCTAATAAGTTAGCAACATTTTTTATTATTCACTAAATACAAATTACCTTAGCAGGTACTGTGTGAGAAATGAGAAAGAAATGCAAAATTGAGTTTTGGTCACAGAGCTCCTATTGCCAAGTTAAGGAAACGGAAGATAAATAAACAGAAAAATAGAAGAAAATGTGTAAATGAATACTTTAATGGACAAATAAGTGAAAATAAGAAATTTAGAAAATAAGCACTGTATCCTTTACATATAGTTGGACATATATGGATAAATAATTTTACTTTCAGCTTTTTTCTTAATGTTAGTACATAATAATTTACCCATATCATTAAAATTTTTTGTTCTAAATTGTTATTGACAGTTTAAACAACTTTGTTGAGATGTAGTTGACATACCACACAATTTGCCCATTTAAAGTAGATAATTCAGTGTTCTTTAGTATATTCACAGTTGGAAAACCACCACCACAATCAATTTTAGAACATTTTCATCACCCCCAAAAGAAACTTCATACCCATAAGCAACCAGTCCATTCCTCCTATTTCTCCCCAACCCTTCTTCAGCTTTCCAGCCCTGGGAAACCATTAATCTACTTTCTGTTTCTTTAGATTTGCCTCTTCTGGATATTTAATATAAATGGAATTATAAAATGTGGGGCCTTTTATGACTGATTTCTTTTACTTACATGTTTTCAAAGCTCATTTATGTGTGGCATGTATCTGTACTTCATTTCTCTTAATTGTCAAATAATATTCCATTGTATGGAAATACTGTGCTTTATTTATTCATACATCAGTTCATGGGTATTTGGACTGTTTGTACTTTTTGGCTGTTATGACTATTGCTGCTTTGAACATTTGTGTGTAAGTTTTTGTGGAGATGTATGTTTTCATTTCTCTTGGGTGTATACCTCAGAGTGAAATTGCTGGGTCATATGGTAACTATATATTTAACATTGTGAGGAGCTGCCAAACTCTTTTCCTAATTGACTGCATACCATTTTACATACTCTCCAACAATGTATGACGGTTCCAGTTTCTCTACATCCTTGCCAGTATTTGTTATTTTCTGTTCTTTAAAAAATTAATAAAATCATTCTGGTGAACTGGTTTTGATTTGCATTTCCCTAAATACCAGTGATGTTGAACATTTTTTAATGTACTTATTGGCTCTTTGTATATCTTCTTTGAAGAAATATTTATTTGAATTCTTCACTTATTTTTTAATTGTGTTATTTATCTTATACTTTATCATACACACACACACACATATATATGTGTATATGGATATATATATACATATATCCATACACACACACATTTACATGTACATATGTGTATTCTGGATACAAGTTCTTTATTAGATATGTGATATGCTAATAGGTTCTCCAATTCTATAGATTGTCTTTTCACTTTCCTGATGGTATGATTCACAGCATAAAAGTTTTTAATTTTGATTAATTCCTATTTATTTATCTATTTATTTTCTTTGATCAGTTGTGCTTTTGGTGTCATATCTTAAAAGCCTTTGCTTAACCAAAGGTCACAAATATTTACTCCTGTGTTTTCTTCTAAGAGTTATATAGTTTTAGTTCTTACATTAAGGTCTGTGATCCACTGTGGGTTAATTTCTGTATATAGTGTAGGGAAGAGGTACAACTTCTTTTTTTTTTTTTTTTTTTAATTTTTTTTTCAACGTTTATTTATTTTTGGGAGAGAGAGAGAGACAGAGCATGAACGGGGGAGGGGCAAAGAGAGAGGGAGACACAGAATCGGAAGCAGGCTCCAGGCTATGAGCCATCAGCCCAGAGCCCGATGCGGGGCTCGAACTCCCAGACCGCGAGATCGCGACCTGGCTGAAGTCGGACGCTTAACCGACTGCGCCACCCAGGCGCCCCCTTTTTTTTTTTTTTTTTTTTTTTTTTTGCATGTGATATCTGGTTGTTTGGTACCATTTGTTGAAAAGACTACTCTTTCCCTCCATTGAATTGTCTTGGCTAGCTTTTCAAAAAGCAATTGAGTATCATTTTTGTTTCATTGATCTATACACCTAGCTTTGTCAGTACCAACCGTCTTGATTAAGGTAGCTTTGTAGTATGTTTTGAAATGAGGAAGTATGAATCCTCCAAGAACTTTGTTCTTTTTCAAGATTGTTTTGGCAGTTCTGGGTCCCTTGCATTTCCATATGAACTTTAAGATCAGTTTGTTAATTTCTGCAAAGAAAAAAAATTCACCTAGGATTTTAATGGGAAGTGCATTGAATTTATATATCTGTAAATACTTTTATTTCTTCCTCTTCAGTTTGGATTCCTTTATTTATTTATTTATTTATTTTTTCCTTCTTGACTAAGTGCCCTGTCTAGAATTTCCAGCACAATACTAAATAGAAGTGATGAGAGTGAATATTCTTCTCTTGTTTCTGATTTTAGGGGGAAAGCATTGTCTTGCACATTTAAGTAAGATTTTGGTTGTGGGTTTTTCTTAGATTAGTTTTTAAAAAAAATTTTTTTTTAACGTTTATTTATTTTTGAGACAGAGAGAGACAGAGCATGAATGGGGGAGGGTCAGAGAGAGGGAGACACAGAATCCAAAACAGGCTCCAGGCTCTGAGCCATCAGCACAGAGCCTGACGCGGGGCTGGAACCCACGGACCGCAAGATCATGACCTGAGCCGAAGTCGGCCGCTTAACCGACTGAGCTACCCAGGTGCCCCTTCTTAGATTAGTTTGAGGAAGTTCCCTTCTGTTCCTAGTTTGTTGCTTTAAAAAAAAAAAAGGTATGTCGGGCTCTGTGCTGACAGCTCAGAGCTTGCAGCCTGCTTTCGATTCTGTGTCTCCTTCTCTCTCTGCTCCTCCCCCATTCATGCTCTGTCTCTCTTTGTCTCTCAAAATTAAAGCTAAAAAAAAATTTTAAAAAAGGTGATAAAGTTTTGTCAGATGCTTTTTATGCATCTATTGAGATGATAACATGGTTTTTGTCCTTTATTTTGCTAATATGTTTATATGTTGCCTAGATTTGGCTTGTTTTGTTGGGGATTTTTTTTGTCTATATTCATAAGAGATACTGGTTTCTAGTTTTCTTGTAATATTTTGGTCTACTTCTGGTAACAAGGTAATACTGGCCCCATAGAATGAGTTCTGCCTATTCTTTTACATACATGCATTTTACACTTTTTTTTTAAACAAATCAATGCTCTCATTTTAGCTTCAATAGTCAACCACAATTTAGAAAAACCAATAAAAAAAAGTCTATTATATTTATCATAGTTTTACTATTTAGTTGCTCATCCTTCCCTCTTGATGTTTCAGGATTCCTTTTTTATGATTTACTTTCTGTTTCAGGAACTTTCTTTAGTAATTTTTTGAAGCAAATCTGTTGGTAATAAATTCTTTTTGTTTTCCTTCTTCTTTCTAATATCTTGATTTCCTCTTCATTACTGAAGGATATTTTTGCTGGATATAAAATTCTAGGTCTACTGTTCTTTTCTTTCAGCACTTTGAAAATGTTATGCCACTTTCTACAGGCCTTAATAGTTTTGGTTGAGAAATTCCCTGTAATTTGCATTGTTTTTCCCTGATAGGTAAGGTGTCATTGTCTCTTGCTGCTGTAAAGAATTTTTTTATGTGTTTGGTTTTCAGAAGTTTGACTATGATGTGTCTTATTGTGGAATTCTTTGAGTTTCTATATGGAATTTGCTCAGTTTCTTGAAAATGTCTGTATTTCACCAAATGGGGGCGTTTTCAGCAGTTGTATAAAAACTACTTTTTCAGCCCTCCCTCTTTCTCTTCTCCTTCTGAGACTTCAATGACATAAACGTTAGATCCTTAGTTGCAGTCCCACAGTTCCCTGAGGCTCTGTTCATTTTTCTTTTCAGTCTGTTTCTCAAATTGGTTTATTTCCATTATGCTGTCTTCAAGTGTACTGTTTATTTTCTCTGTGTTCTCCATTCTTCTGTTGAACTTATCTACTGAGTTTTTCTTTTCATTTTTTAGTTATTGTATTTTTCAGTTCTAAAATTTCCATTTAGTTCTAATTGATATCAAAAATTTTTTTCTATTGTTTTCATTTGTTTCAAGCATGTTCAGCTTGTTGAAGTATTTTTATGATGGCTGCCATAAAATCCTTGTCAGGTAATTCCAACATCTCTGTTTCCTCAGTGTTGGGCATCTGTTGTTTGTTTTCTGATTCAAGTTGAGATTTTCCTTCTTCTTGGTATGACAAGTGACTTTTGATTATTTCCTAGACATTTAGAGTATTTTTTAAGTTTATTTATTTATTTTGAGAGAGAGAGAGAGAGAGCAGAGAGAGGGCATTTATTTTGAGAGAGATGGAGAGAGAGAGAGAATCCCAAGCAGGCTTCGCGCTACCAGTGTGCGTAGTCCAACGCAGGGCTCAAACCCATGAACCATGAGATCAAGACCTGACCAAAACCAAGAGTCAGAGACTTAACTGACTGAGCCACCCAGCCTCCCCTAGAGTATTATGTTTTGAGAATCTGGGTCTTACTTAATTCTGCTGGCTCAGAAGACTTTATCTGACACCATTCCAGAGGAGAAGAGGGTGGGAAGCTACTTCTTTACTTGCAGGTAATAGTGGAAGTCTAGATACTCCACCTGGTCTCTGTTGATACCCAGAAGGGCTGAGGGAGAGTCCTATGACTGATAGGTAGTCAAAGGAGTCAGCCTTCCCACTAGGCTACCAGTGGCATCACCCTGGCCTGAGGGAAAGGGGTGTCTCATTACTATTCCCTACTTGGTGTCTCCACTGACACTGCTGTGGTAGAGGGGTGCCTTGTTACCAGAAAGTAGGAGTATCAGTCTACATGGCCTCCACTGGGCTATGTGGACCACCACCCCCACTTAGTGGTATTGGTGGAGGCCAGGTAGGAAGCAGTAACAAACCACCCCTCTCCCTCAGGACTGGATGGATCGGGCAGGGGTGGTTATTATCTAAAAGTTTTCTATCTCACTAGTCTATTCTTTTCCTAGTCCTTTGGTTAGAGAGAAGTGGCTCTTCCTTGGGCCTCTTTGTTTGCTTGTGCCTATTGGTACTTACAGGTTACTATTTCCCCAGCAAAAGGAAAACCCAGGTAACTCACTGCCATGTCTTTTTCAGGTCCTGAGCCAGTTTACTTTTTCTCTAGTCTTTCAAAGTCTTTTTAGGTTTTTTTAGATAAAATGTCTAGAATTTTAGTTGTACTTCTTTTATACCTATCTTTGAGCCATAATTCATAACTAGTGAATATATAAGTTGATTCTAACTTTTGGTATTATATTTACTCTTCAGTGAATATCTTTATGACTAAAACCTTAGGGTAAGTGGGAAGGAAACACTGACCTGAACAATGTGAATATATTTAAGATTTTTGACATATTTTGCCAAATTTTCAGAAAGAACATACCCACATGTACTTTCATCAGCAGTGTGTAAAATTACTCACTTCAGAAGATTATCCTAGCCAATTGGGCTTTATATTTTTCCCCAATTTCATAAGTGCATGTTGGTACGAGAGCTAAATTTTTATGATGGTTTTGAAAGATATGAAAGATTGCCATCATTTATTACAAAATAATTCACCAAAGAAAAGTTATAAGAATAATAACATCAACTTTTGAATGCTTAAAAGTGCCACGCACTTTGCTGAACATTTAATATTTTATTCTCATAATAACTTATGAGATGACTATTACAATCTCCATTTTTATGAGATTTAGAGAATAGAGGTAATTTGCTTAGGTCACATAATTATTAAGTGGTAGAATTGAAATGTAATCCAGTTTTCCAGTTTCCTCTAGCTCCAAAACCCTTGCATGGATTCATTGTGGGCAGCAATAGTGAGCTGATTTGTCTAAATGATTAACAGCCTCCTTAATTGTCATAAATGAAGGACAGAATTAGAACATTAGAACATTAGAAAGGAATTTCTCAGTATCAACAGATGACATACAGGAAAAACTATTCAATCCAGTGATTCCAATTTCACTGTACAGCTATGAATAATTGGTATTGGAGAAAACCATTCAAAGATGTCAAATTTTTCCCTTAATTGCAGACTATTAAAAACCTTCAAATCAATATCTAGTTTAAAAATATATGAATGATTTCTTTCATACAAACTGCATTCTAGAAATAATGATCAAAGCTAGCAGAAAATTTATTTCACACAAACTACATTCTAGAAATAATGATCAAATCTGCCAGAAAACTAGTGGAGTTCTAGCAAACTGGGATTTGGGTGGGATTGGCTGTGACCAAGCTTGATTACCCTAAGAGATTAGGAAAAAGATCTTTTACTTTTTAAAATTTTTCACTCAAGTGTTTTAAGGATGGACCATGATTTCCATTAGAGCTCCTTCTATGATGACAATGCTTTGAAATCCTCAGAGGAATGAGACGGCTATATATTGCCTTTCCAGTCTCATCTCATATAACAATGACAACTTGAATCTGAGCCGAGGGAATTATAACAATTGCATAGAGTCAGATAGCAGGGAAACCAAGTTTTATTCCTCACACCTGGACTGTCATTAGTGAACCCCTATGGAGAGTCTCAAGAGTATGAAGAATGTCATAAATTAGTGTAGGTGACCTGTATGCAAAATGGACAGAGGTGTGGAGTTACTATAAAAGGAATATTTATCTAATAATTTAGATGTCTTGTTTGAGAATATGTTGGTACATATGTATATATAGATAAATTGGCCAAACCTGAAAGCTTCAGTTCAGCTAATTTACCACAGTTTATTAAGTTGATCCTAAATAGGGAAAGATCAATTATTTCCAGTTGCTGTTCTATGGTATTTTTTGAGCAGACCAGATATGCCCTTTTTGTCACCTGTTA
Organism: Felis catus; assembly: GCF_018350175.1. Classification (NCBI taxonomy): domain Eukaryota; kingdom Metazoa; phylum Chordata; class Mammalia; order Carnivora; family Felidae; genus Felis; species Felis catus. The sequence continues at coordinate 59,171,826 of NC_058374.1, read as the reverse complement.
ATTAAAAGGTGTGGAGGGGTGCCTGGGTGGCTCAGTCAGTTAAGCAGCCGACTTTGGCTCAGGTCATAATCTCCTGGTCCATGAGTTTGAGCCCCACGTTGGGCTCTGTGCTGACAGCTCATGGAGCCTGGAGCCTGCTTTCAATTCTGTGTCTCCCTCTCTCTCTGCCCCTCCCCCATTGACATCTCTCTCTGCCTTTCAAAAATTAATAAATGTTAAAAAAAATTAAAAAAAGAAAAAAATAAAAGGTGTGGAAATGATGAGGCCTCATTAGACATAAATCAAGTTATAATGAAAATGCTGAGATCCAATTTTAATGCCTGTTAGTTGTAATGAGATTTTGATAAAACACAAATGCTATTTAAAGGATGAATATCATATTGTTAATCAGAATTCCTGGTACTGTTAATTTCTATTTTTATATTTAATTTTTGTTAATTAATGAACACTGCATTTATTCAGAGAAAAGATAATACCCCCCCCATTAAGTGGCTTTTTCATACAAACTAAAAAGAAAGACTATTTAATAACCACCTGTGGCAAATAGCATGTATTCATTTGAGAAAGTGTTTCAGGGAAATCTTTTGCCTATAGAATATTGAATAGAGTGATTATATATGCATATAATACATGTATATGTAAAATAATATACATACTATGATATACATATATATAAATTGCTTGTTCTCTGTACCTTTGGAAACCATTAAACATTTTCTCGAGGTACGGAAGCCTGTTATCTCTGTTTCTTCATAAATTATTGAGAAAAAATATATGAGTAACATTTCAGGTGTCATCTCCATGCTAGGATGACAGACAATGCAATCCATTTTGACCTCGGAATGAAAGTTAACTCAACCTTGATGAAATTTGTTGAAGATAAAATTAGGAAAGGTAGTCAAAGTATGAAAAATGCAAAAGAATCTGATTAAGTTTTGCTTCCTTTAAAGAGATGAGATTTTATATGTAAGAGCTAGAGTAATTTATATTCAATACATATTTATTTGTTTTACTCAAAGTTGTAAATAAAATATTTGTTATTGAAAAAATAATGTAAAATTTGGAGAAATGATATATACAATTAAAATAATTCACAACATATTTAGTTGGTAGACCATACCTGTCTATAGTTTATAATACTTATGTATGGCTATGTGTGTGTGTATACATATATATATGTATGTATGTATATATATACATATAATTTTTATGTTGGAAGATAAGGAATTTTGAAAGTAGGCTTTGAGTTACATGTATTTTAACTACTTTTGGAGAAAAAAAATTGATGGGTATAGCTTTGAAATTGGCACATTTGTTTGTTTTTTTAAAAATTTTTTTTTCAACGTTTATTTATTTTTGGGACAGAGAGAGACAGAGCATGAACGGGGGAGGGGCAGAGAGAGAGGGAGACACAGAATCCTTAACAGGCTCCAGGCTCTGAGCCATCAGCCCAGAGCCCGACGCGGGGCTCGAACTCACGGACCGCGAGATCGTGACCTGGCTGAAGTCGGACGCTTAACCGACTGCGCCACCCAGGCGCCCCGGCACATTTGTTTTTTATCCTATTGGGAAACTAGGTGAAATACTGGGAGAAAATATTTACAGCTTATATATTACATTTAATATAAAAGAATATGTGCAAAGTAGTAAGAGAAAAACAAACTACTGAAAAATTGGAAAAAATGTGAAAATGAAAAAATAATTTAACTTCTATTGTAATCAGTGAAACTTAAATTCAAATAAGAATGAAATACGATATTTTGCCCATTGAATTGGCAAAAAAAATGTATAATATCCAGAGTTGGTTGTTAAGGATATGGGAACATAGGTGTTGTTGACGGGAGTAGCAAATGGCATAGCTTTTTAGAAAAAAATTTACAGTATATAAAAATTGTAAATGTATACTATCCGTTAACATCATAATTGGATTTAAAGAACTTATCCAAATATACATACACATGCACAAAGGTATATGTATGTGGATGTTCACTGCAGCCTTATTCATAAAACAAAAAAGGGTGATTTCTTAATGTTAATTTATAGGGTGATGATGACAAAAATCATGGTTTTGTACACTACTATGAATTCATTAATCAGGTAGCTTTATATTAGGGTACCACATAATTCATTGTTCACACTTGGCTACTTTTGATGGTGAAAGAGGACACTATCAACAATTAATCTAAGAAAATAGAATAAATCTATACATACAATTGCTGAATTCAGTATGCACTGATGTGGAAAAAAGTTCAAAACATACTGCTATATAAAGAAAACACTTTACAAAAAAATTATGTGTATTTGTGTGTGTGTGTGTGTGTGTGTGTGTGTGTGTGTGTGTGTATCTTCCAAAACTAAAGCTCTGGGTGTGTATGTTTATGTAAATGCATAGGAAAAGCATAGAAAAATATGTACCAAACCACTAATATTTGTTACTTCCGGGGAGGAGGATAGAATTGGGAAGGATGAAGGCAAACTTATCCTTTTAATTCTATGTCTGTAGTAATTGATTTTTCATACAATGAACAATCATTTATGTATTATAAGATCAAATAGCAATAAAAACCTTCCAAAAATTAAGACCACTTAAAAAGAGCCTTTGAATGCATCACCCAATAATTTAGTTTTGTTAATTGTGATGATTGCTTCAGCTGATATGGTCACCTTCAAGTGAGGACCCTAAGATGTCTAACCACAAAGCTGAAGGCAGTGTAATTAGTCTCAACAAAAAGGTTTCTCAATGGTAATGAACAATGAGAATTTTGTTGTTACTATTTAGTAACAACTATTAACAAATAATAGAAACCTGTGGTTATGAATAATCAAGCACAGCTGCTATACTATGCTAAAGAATTTAATATAGCTCTATAGTCATTAACTGTCAGGTGAAGACTGATTATAAATTTATTATGAACCAGGTTCAATTTATGGTGTCTTATATAAAGTTCTGTGTTCATGGAAACAGTTTAGACAATAAATAACTTTGCTAGTAGTCTCCTGATGGCAAATACAATAACTAACTAACTGCAGGATTCTTTCCATGGTCCTGATTTTGCTGTTCAATCCATTAGATCTTTGGAAGAAACACCATGATTGACAGTCATGCTGAACCAGAATTTTATTCATTTGGTTTCTACCAGTGTTCTAGGCCCCAGAGATACAGAAAACACTAAACATCCCTGCCCTCTTGGAATTACTTTCTACTTGTGGGAGAGTAGGGGATAGATATTAAACAAGATAAGTAGAATATAAAGGTTATTAGTTTATAATAAGTGTTATGGAAAAATTAAAATTGGCCAAAGAATGCTAAGTTAGAGAAATATTTTATTTATTTATTTATTTTAATTTTTTAACGTTTATTTATTTTTGAGACAGAGAAAGAGCATGAACAGGGGAGGGGCAGAGAGAGAGGGAGATACAGAATCTGAAACGGGCTCCAGGCTCTGAGCTGTCAGCACAGAGCCCAACGTGGGGCTTGAACTCACGGAATGTGAGATCATGACCTGAGCCGAAGTCAGACACTTAACCGACTGAGCCACCCAGGCGCCCCTTATTTTTTTTTTAAATGTGATAAGGTTTCTTAAATTCTACATATGAGTGAAGTCATATGATATTTATCTTTCTCTGACTTATTTCGCTTAGCATAATACGCTCTAGTTCTATCCACATTGTTGAAATGGCAAGATTTCATTCTTTTTGACTGCTGAGTAGTATTCTAGTGTGTGTGTGTGTGTGTGTGTGTGTGTGTGTGTGTGTGTGTAACATCTTCTTTATCCATTCATTAGTCAATGGACATTTGAGCTCTTTCCATAATTGGCTATTGTTGAAACACAATGGATGAACATAGGTGAAGGGGAGGGAAAATAAGATAAAAACAGAGAGGGAGAAACCATAAGACTCTCTTAAATACAGAGAACAAACTGAGGGCTGCTGGAGGGAGATGGGTGGGGGTGGGCTAAATGAGTGATGGGCCTTAAGGAGGGCACTTGTTGGGATGAGCACTGGGTATCATATGTAAATGATGAATTACTGGGTTCTAATCCTGAAACCAAGATGACATTGTATGTTAACTAACTTGGCTTTAAATTAAAAAAAAATAAAATAAAAATAAAAAATTAAAAAAAAAAACCCTCTTAACAAAAAGTGATACGGTAAGGAAAAGACATGAAGGAGGTGAGGGAGCAAGCCAGGAGGATAACTGGGAAACGAGAGGAGCAAGCATGCTTTCAGACTTTGAGGAACAGCAAGAAGGCTGACATGGGCACCCCAAAATGAGGGAGGGGAAAGAGTAGTAGGACTTGAAGAACTGAAGTAAGGGAGTCACATACCTGCTCTTGTAGGGCCTTGTTGGTTAGTAACAAGTCAGTAAAAGGACTGACTCTTACTCAGAGCAAGATGGAAAGACATTGAAGGATTTTACTAGGAGTGAGATGATTAACTTACATTCTAACAGGATCGCTCTTCAACCTCTTCTACCAACTGCTTTCATCCATTTAAGAAGCCAGCTCACTAGGGTTCTGACTGATTATTAAATTCTTTTAGAGCATGTACTTCCAGGTAGGAGTTGGTAAAATGTGTGTTTAAAAATGTACTTATGTTTAGATCTTAATCTCAAATGACTACAAATGAAAACAACATTAGGCAATTTTTATCCAGTCCATGGAACAAGAAAGTCACAGCTTTCATTCACATATTCTACATATTGTGTAGAAATTGAGAGAGAGAAAATTTCTTCATCTCCTTTTTTTTTTCCATCTCTATTGTCCCAGCCCTGTTTTAGAACAACATCATTTCTTCACTGGATGATTGTGGTCCTCCTCCCAACTGGTTAGAGTTCTTTGAACTAAACTTCTCTTCTGTCAATACCATAGTTGAGATGTCATTTCTTTTCTAGAGCACTACAACAGCTTCCCCTAAACTGTGTTTCTGCCTAAATTCTCATTCTGCCTTCAGTATATTTTTTATTGGGTTATCAGAGAACCTTTTCCTATTATGGAAATGCTATTCTAACTAAGTGTTTCAGTGTGTACGTAGAGGGTGCAGGTTAAAGTCAAACTCCTTAGGATGGCATAGAAGCTTAGTGATCTTATCTAGTCCTGCCTACCTCTATCTTGTCTGCTGACCTCATCTCACAGTATCTATGTTCATCTTTAAAGACCTACTTACTTCTTGGATGTACTGTGGTTTCTCTCGTTTCCATGCTACTTTGCACATGCTGTCTCCTTGGTTCACTTTTAGTTGTCATTCAAGATTCAGTCCATGTTGCTACTTATTTTGGGAAGTAAGAGCTATCTGCCTTTTCCACATGAAATACAGTACATTTTTCAATTATCATAACTGCTGATTTACTCTATAGGTTTATAAACTATTTGAGAGGAGAGTCTAAATTTTGTATCTTTGTGTTTCCAATACTTAACATATAGCAGGTAATAAATAATTGATCTCTGAAGGAGATGAAGAGAGTACAATGAAGAACAAAGTAAGGAGAGAAGATTGGTATGTAATATAAACATGATCTCTGTCCTGGATAGTAAAGAGAAATGGAATAGAGATGCCAATAATTGACTGAGATTATGTGAGGCAAAATAAACTTGGCCAGAGTTTATTAGCCACTTAAAAAATGAGTATGTTGAAGCAGAACCTGAAAGTTATGGTTGGTTTTACTATTATTGTCATGAGTGTTTGAAATAAAGACTTTTACAACACATACACAAATCTGTTAGATCTACATATTTATATGTTTTTTCCCTTAACATTCCAAAGAATATAAAGACATCATGGTGGCTTCTTCATAGCTTGGACTAGAGGAATAATTGATCATCTAACTAATAGCTGTTGCTACAATGATTCAAGATCTTTTACTTCCCCTGGGATTCCATTGTACACTTGCAAAGGAGACATGGGAAAGTACTTTTTGTGATAAAATCTATGACAGTTATGGAGATGGGCATAGATTTTTTTAAATGCATTTATTTAATTTAACAAATATTTGACCACCCACATGGACCAGGAGCTGACCTAGGTATTGGATACAATTTTAAATTAAACAAACTTGCAGCCCTCATGTAACTTGATTTAGAATGTCTTCAGTTTCCAGAGTGCCTGGGTGGCTCAGTCGGTTGAGCATTCAACTCTTGATTTTGGCTTGAGGTCATGATCTCACACTTTGTGAGTTCAAGCCTTGCATCGGGTTCTGTGCTGACAGTGCGGATCCTGTTTTGGATTCTGTCTCCCCCCTCTCTCTGCCCCTCCTCTGCTCTCTCTCTCTCTCAAAATACATAAATAAATAAATAAATAAATAAATAAATAAATAAATAAATAAACAATTTTTAAAGCTTATATTAAAAAAAAGAATGCATTCAGTTTCCATTCTATAAATGACCATGGGGACATGGGAGTAGAAATGATGTTGGACCAAAAGATTCAACAGATCTAGTTTGTCCTTGAAAATGGCAGGAAAGTGAAAGAAATCTGAAAGTTTAGTTTTCTGTCATATCCCTGGAAAATTTCCTGTAGAGCCTGAACTGAATGAAATGAAAATTCATTCAGCCCAGTTTCTCCTCTGTGGACATGCTTCTCTCATGAAACAGACCTATTTACTTTCAACACAATATTTTATAATTCTGCTTTGCCTGAATTCCTTCTCTCATAGATGGTTTTTCTGTGTTGGAATTTTCAGAAACTCTTGCTTTCTTTTTATCTTTATGAATTAACCCACTTTATAGTTGTTATAAAATATTTGAAAGGACAGTGATACTACTCCCAACCAATACAATGACATATTGAGGATATATTAAATCTCCTTCATTTATATTGAATTAATTAAGAAACTTAAAATGCTAAATAACCAGTAACTTTTGCAACCAAATTACAGGGCTAATTGAATTATCTGGTAATAGCAGTAAGGAATCATTTGTCACATTTGGCCCATTAGTTCTTTGACATTCATAAATATCTAAAAGTAGCCAGTTGCTAGGTCATTACAATAGCAGCAATTGGAAGTTATAGATCATGTGTTAAATAGTAAATGGGTACAAAGATTTGGTCAATTCAGGTATCTGAAGTGACTTACTGATTTTTTAAAAGGTTTATTTTTACTTATTGTGTGTGTGTGTGTGTGTGTGTGTGTGAGAGAGAGAGAGAGAGAGAGAGAGAGAGAGAGAGAGAGAGAGAGTGTGACCAAGTGGGGGAGGGGCAGAGAGAGAGGGAGACAGAATCCCAAGCAGTCTCTATGCTGTCAGCACAGAGCCCGATTCAGGGCTTGAACTCAGAAACCATGAGCTCATGACCTGAGCCGAAATTATGAGTTGGACGCTTAACTGACTGAGCCACCCAGGCACCCCGAATGACTTACTGATTTTAGTCTTTGTCTAATTATCAGGGAGGATCTCGTATGATATTGCCAAAAAAGGTTGAAAAGAATGATTCGGAACTAGGGTCATAAATAGCAAAGAGTGCGGGAGCTGGTGTCCTTGGCCCTAAGGACAACATTGTATTGTTTATGACATATTTTTTCTACTACTATTTTATCTTACTCTTTATATTGTTTTTTATATTTTTAAAGTTTTAATTCCAATATAGCTGACATACAGTATTCTATTAGTTTCAGGTATACAATATGGTGATTTCACTATTCCATACATAACCCAGTGCTCATCACAACAAGTGCACTTATTAATCGTCATCACCTATTTCACCTACTCCCGCACCTGCCTCCCCTCTGGTAACCATCAGTTTGTTCTCTATACTTAAGAGTATGTTTCTTGGTTTGTTTTTCTCTCTCTCTCTCTGTTTTTTTCCTTTGCTCATTTATTTCTTAAACTCCATATATGAGTGAAATCATATGGTATTTGTCTTTCTGTGACTTATTTTGCTTAACCTTATACTCTCTAGCTCAGTCCATGTTAAACGGCAAGATTTAATTCATTTTTATGAATTCATTTTTATGAATAATGTTTTGTTATATTATTTATTATATTATTATATTTATACAAATTACATATATTTCACCTTTTCTTTATGCATCTATCTATCAATGGACACTTGGGCTGCTTCCATATCTTAGCTATAATAAATAATGCAGCTCTAAACATAGGGTGCATGTAACCCTTTGAATAAGTGTTTTTGTATTCTTTGGGTAAATACCCAGTAGTGCAATTGCTGGATTGTAGGGTAGTTCTATTTTTAACATTTTGAGGAATCTTCATATCATTTTCCACATGGCTGCACCAGTTTACATTCCCACCAACAGTGCATGAGGATTCCTTTTCTCCTCATCCTCACCAACACTTGTTTCTTGTGTTTTTGATTTTTGCCATTTTGACAGGCGTGAGGTTATATCTCATTGTAGTTCTAATTTGCATTTCCCTGATGATGAGTGATGTTGACATCTTTTCTTGTGTTTGTTGGCCATCTGTATGTCTTCTATGGAGAAATGTCTATTCATGTCTTCTGCCTATTTTTAATTGGATTATTTGGTTTTTTGGGTGTTGAGTTTTAGAAGTTCTTTATAGATTTTTGGATACTAACCATTTATAAGATATGTCATATGCAAATATCTTCTCCCATTCCATAGGTTGCCTTTTAGTTTTATTGACTGTTTGCTGTGTAGAAGTTTTTTTTTATTTTTTTATTTTGAGGTAGACTTAATAGTTTATTTTTTGCTTTTATTTCCCTTGCCTCAGGAGACATATTTGAATATCCATATCTATGACCAATGTTAGTTAGAGACATTACTTCTGGTGTTCTCTTCAAGAATTTGTATGGTTTTGGTCTCATGGTTAGGTTTTTAATCCATTTTGAGTTTAGTTTTGTATTTGTATAATAAAGTGGTCCAGGGGCGCTTGGGTGGCTCAATCAGTTGAATGTCTGACTCTTGATTTCAGTTCAGGTCATGATCTTAGGGTTGTGGGATGGAGCCCCACATCAGGCTCTGTGCTGAGCATGGAGCCTGCTTAAGATTCTTTTTCTCTCTCCCTCTGCCCCTCTCCCCCACTCAAACTCATTGTCTCTCAAAAAAAAAAGAGGAAAAAAGAAAGTTGTCCAGTTTCATTCTTTTGCATGTTGCTTTTCAGTTTTACCAACACCATTTGTTGAAGATTGTCTTTTCTTTCCTGCCATAGTGAAAATTGCCTATGTAATTGTGGTTTTATTTCTGGGTTTTCTATTGATTACTGATTCAATCTGCTTACTGATAATCAGTCTGTTCAAATTTTCTATTTCTTTCTGCTTCAGTATTGGTAGGTTATATTTCTGGGAATTCATCCATTTCTTCTAGGTTGTTCGATTTGTTGGCATATAGTGTTTCATAATATTATTTTATAATTATTTGTATTTCTGTGATGTTGGTATTTGTCCTCTTCCATTTGTGATTTTGTTTCATCTCTTTCTCTCTCTCTCTATTTTTTTGAAATAAATCTTGCTATAAGTTTATCAATTTTGTTTATCTTTTCAAAGAACCAGCTCCTGATTTCATTGATATGTTCTATTGTTTGTTTTTTTTAGTTTCTATATCTTATTTTTGCTCTAATCTTTATTATTTCCTTCCTTCTACTGACTTTAGGCTTCATTTTTTGTTCTTTTTCTAGTTCCTTCAGATGTAAGGTTAGGTTGTTTATTTGAGATTTTCCTTGCCTCCCGGGGTAGGCCTGTATTGCTACAAACTTCTCTTGCAGAACTGCTATTGCTGCATCCCAAAAGGTTTGGACCATTGTGTTTTCATTTTCATTTGTTTCCATGTAATTTTTAATTTCCTCTTTTATTTTCTGGTTGACTAATTGATCATTTATTAGCATGTTATTTAACCTCCATGTATTTGTGGTCTTTCCAGATTCTTTCTTGTGATTGACTTCTAGTCTCACAGTGTTTTGGTCAGAAAAGATACATGGTATGACTTAGATCTTCTTATATTTGTTGAAGCTTCTTTTGTGACCTAGTATGTGATCTATTCTGTAGAATGTCCCATGTGCACTTGAAAAGAATGTTGTTTTTTAGGATGGAATGTTCTGAATATATCTGTTAAATCTATCTCATCCAGTGTGTCAAAGGCACTGTTTCCTTGTTGGTTTTCTGTTTGGATGATGTGTTCATCGATGTACATAAGGTGTTAAAGTCTCCTACTATTAATATATTAGTATTGATTGGTTCCTTTATGTTTGTTATTAAGTGTTTTATGTATTTGGGTGCTCCTATGTTGGATGCATAAATATTTACAATTGTTATATCTTCTTGTTGGATTGTCCTCTTTATTATGATATAGTGTCCATCTTTGTCTTCTGTTACCGTCTGTGTTTTAAAGTCTATTTTGTCTGAGATAAGTATTGCTACTCTGACTTCCTTTTGACATTAATTTGTATGATAAGTGTTTCTCTATCCCCTCACTTTCAATCTGCAGGAGTCTTTTGGTCTGAAATGAGTCTCTTGTAGGCACCATATGTATGTGTCTTGTTTTTAATCCATTCTGTCTCTGTATGTCTTTTGATTGGAGGAGCATTTAGTGTATTTACCTTCAAAGTAATTATTAAACAGGTTTTTTTTTAGTGTTTATTTATTTTTGAGAGAGAGAGAGACAGAGCACGAGTAGGGGAGGGACAGAGAGAGAGAGAGAGAGAGAGAGAGAGAGAAACAGAATCTGAAGCAGGCTCCATGTTCTGAGCTGTCAGCACAGAGCCTGACATGGGGCTCGAACCCATGAATCACAAGATCATGACCTGAGCCAAAGTCGGGTGCTTAACCAACATAGCCAACCAGGTGCCCCCAAAGCAATTGTTAGCTATGTATTTATTGCCATTTTGTTACTTGTGTTGTGGTTGTTTCTGTAATTTTTCTCTGATCCTTCCTTATCTTTCTCTCTTTGACAGTTTACTGTTTTTGTTTAGTGATATCCTTGGATTCCTTTCTCTTTATTCTTACATATCTATTAGTGGCTTTTGATTTGTGGTTGCCATTATATATAACATACTTCTGCATATAGAAGTCTATATTAAGTTGATAGTTGCTTAAGTTTGAACAGATCCTTTACTTCTCTCCCACCTAACACGTTTTAGGTATTTGGTGTCATATTTTACATATTTTTATTTTGTGAATTCCTTGATTGATTTTTTTTTCATAAGTACTTATGTTTACTGCTTTTGTGTTACTCTCACTTTTGATCTGTCCTTTCCACTCAAAAAGTCCCCTTTAATATTTCTTGAAGGATTGGTTTACTTGTCATGAACTCCTTTAGTTTTTGTTTGTCTCCTTCTCTTCTGAATGGCAGTCTTGTGTATTCTTAGCTGCAGAATTTTCCCTTTCAGCACTTCGAATATATCATGCCACTCCCTTCTGGCCTGCAAAGTTTCTGCTGAAAACCTGCTGATATTCTTATAGGGTTTCCCTTGGTAAACTGTCTTCTTTTCTTTTGATGCTTTAAAAAATTTTGTATCACTACTTTTTGTCATCTTGATTACTTTGTGTCTTGGTATGGACTTCCTTTGGTTGATTTTGTTGGGGGATCTCTGTGCCTCCTGGATCTGGATATCTATTTCCTTCCCAAGGTAGAGAAGTTTTCAGCTATTATTCCTTCAAATAATTTTTTTACCCCCTTTTCTGTCTCTTCTCCTTCTGGGATCCTTATAAAGAGAATATTATTACATCTTATGGTGTCACTGAGTTTCCCAAGTGTATTCTTATTTTGCATAATTCTGGGTTTTTTGTTTATTCCATTTGATTACTTTCCATACTATTTCTTCTAATTCATTATTTCATTCCTCTGCTTTTTTCAGCCTGCTATTTATCCCATTAAGTGTATTCTTCATTTCATTTATTGTGTTCCTCATCTCTGATTGGTTCTTTTTTTAAATCTGTTTTAAGTGTCTCGCTGATGTCCTCCACTCTTTTCTCAAGTGCAGTGCATATCTTTATGACCATCATTTTATATTCTCTATTAGGCATATTATTTATGTTTCACTTAGGTGAACCAGTTTCACTTAGGTCTCTTGCTGTGGTTTTGTCCTGTTCTTTCATTTCTGACATATTATTTTGTCTCCTCATTTTTCCTAACTCTCTGTATCGGGTTCTCTGTGTTAGGAAAGTCAGCCATGTCTCTTGCTCTGGAAAGTAGTTGGCAGGAGGTGCACTTTTAAGTGGATGGCTGTGGTCTTCCACCACTGGGACACATAGCTCCTGTAGAGACCAGGCTGGCAGGGTCTGCTCTGTAGAGCTCATGCTGGCAGGGTGTGCAGTTTTAATAAGGTGTATGTGTCCTCTGCAGGAGGCAAGAGTTGCAGTGGTGGCAAGGTTTGCACAGTCTTCTGAGTAAGGGGATCCCTAGCACTGAGACTGAGGCAAATCTGGCTCATGGGGGTGTGGGTGGGGTGGGAGATTGACAGGGGAAGCAAGTTAGATTGTGAGTGAGTGAATGAGTACAGCACCGCACTGTTTGCCGCAAGTGGCTGTGTGTTTATAATGAGGGTTTGGGGGAGGAAAATTGTGCCTGCCAGCTCCTTTGTTTCTGAAGAAGTCCCTCAAACTCTGAGATTAGTAACTCTTTCTCCTGTAACCCACTGGCATCTTTCAAACTGCTGCTTCTAAACTGGTCTCTGTGGGTTGTTTTCTGTCTGTCTCTTTAAGGACAGGAACTTAGCTTCCTATTGCCCTGTGGGCCCTCTCAGAGCAGAGTCTGCTGATTATGAAAGTTCCAGGCTTTAAGTCCCATTGGTTTTAAGCACTGGTGAGTAACCCCTCTGATTTTCAAAGCAAAATGCTATGGGGATTTTGCTCCCCTTTGCAGGCTCCCTGGTGTAATAGTTTCTCACCCAGCTCTGTGGCCACAGCTCCCTTATTCTGGTGGTCAAACCCACAGGGTTTAGGTTCTCACCAAGTGTTTACCCTTCCTACCCCCTTCAATATGGCCTCTTCTCTACATTTAGTTGTGGAGTTTGCTTGATCAGTCTTTGGGTCCTTTTCTGGGTTATTTGTTCTGGTGCAAGCGTTATCTAGTTGTATCTTTGGGGTGAGGTAAGTTTAGGGTCCTCTTACTCTGCCATCTTCCTCGGAAGTTCTGTTGTTTTTCTATTACTATTCTATTTCTATTACTAATGTTTTCTATTACTATTACTATATACTTTTCTATTATTAGCCTGTTAAGACAGATAAATGGATTAAAAAAATCATTAACAGTTTTACCTTTTACTTAAAAGAGTATTTAAGACAAGATGCTCTGCTTGTTTATCATTTTTTTTAATGTTTATTTATTTTTTAGAGGGAGAGAGAGACAGAGCATGAGCAGGAGAGGGGCAGAGAGAGGGAGATACAGAATTAGAAGCAGGCTGCAGGCTCTGAGCTGTCAGCACAGGGCCCGACACAGGGCTTGAACTCATGATCTGCAAGACCATGAGCTGAGCCGAAGCCAGATGCTTAACAGACTGAGCCATATGCTTGTTTACTTCTAATTAACTTTTCAATCCACATCAGACTTTGCTTCTATGACCTTAACAATTGCCCATGCTTATGTTTTATTCAGCTTTCCCTCATGGACTCAAACTAATAGTTCTCATAGTTTATAAAACTCCTCTGCTTGAATATCTTATAGCTACCTCAAAATCTGTATGTGCAGAATTGAGTTCATTATCATCTGCCTAATACTCAAACTTTCCCCCAGTCTCCTGACTTCATCATCTCAGACTTCACCATCTATCAGTCTACCCATTACCAAACTTAGTCATTCTGGAATACTGCCGTTCTCTCATTTCCCCTATCCTAATGGTCAGCAAACCCTATAAATTCTGACACTAAACTCTCTCCCCACTCTGTATTTACCTATTCATTACTACTGACGTTTCCTTAGTTTAGGCTTTACATGTGTATTCATACCTCAATTTTTTTCACACAATCCTCTGCCTACTTATATGCACTTTTCTCCCTTGTCTGCCTGACAAACTCCTACTTATTTCTAAAATCCCAGATTTTCTCTTCTGTAAAGCCTTCCTACTTGCTTCCACTACTTTGCTACCCACCAGATTTAGTCACATCTTCCTTACTGATCCTATATCTTTTGTAACATACTTCCATGTAATATTTACCAGCTTAAATTATAGACACTACAGCCACACAGTAATAAATTTCTATAAAATTTAATAATTTTTAGTAACACAGCCCCTGGGAATTGAATAAATATTTGTTGGATAAAGTAATGAGTTATTTAACAAAGCTGGCAAATTAGCAACTTGTTCATTCTTGAACAGAAAAAAGATACGATACTAACAAAAGATTAGGGAAACATCTTTAGGGACTGTGAATTTTCAGGCAGGAAACTGTGAACTGTAAGTCATGTTTCCTTTGTTTCTTTTTCATTGGAGTAGAACATTGGAAAGATAGAGGAATCTCTGGAAATGGAACTACTGACAATGCAGTTAGTGTTGGTGAAATGGACTTAGATACCTGGATCATGACTTAATATCCTGGAAGGCTCTTGGCTAGGGTGACTTGAATATTTCAAAATGGGGAAGAACAAATGTGTTTTCCCAGAGGTTAACTGACCTGTTCAAGAGGGCTCTACATTGAAAATGTAGAGAAAGCAGAACAAACTGTAAGATAAAGCCATGATGCCGATTTCACTGGAGAAGAACAGATAGGACATGGAAAGAAAAATAAGACTGAAGGAACTTCTCAGCGACTCACATGAGAAAATAATTAGAAGAGACTGGAAGTATTGCTTAAAATTTCAAATACCACAACAAATGTAAAGCACAGGGGTTGTAAATAAAATGAATACACATTGCAACATGTATACACACATATAAGCTAAAGGGAAATACCAAGACTAGTTGGAAATATTTTCATAATAGTTTATCTCATGCAAAAAATAAATAAATAATAACTAAACATCAAATAGGAAGGAAGGTATACCAGTACTGTATATCAAGAAGATATACCTCTAAGGAAATCCACCAAATATATACCTTACAAATGAATAAATGAGAAAGAAATGATGTTGAACTGACCTTAGAGAGGAAATAGATGATGTGTTCTTGATATATTTTACAAAACTGGCACAGAATCAAGATATAGTAGTAATGGGGACATAATCTTGCCATCTGCTGGAAGCTTTAGTCAGCTAAATACAGAGCATCTGACAAGTTCTTGACCTGCTTGATGAAAATTCGGTCTCCCAAGAGGGTGAAGGAAAAGTTCAAAACTCATCCTAGAAATAGGAGAATTATTATGCTGATATTTTTCATTTTTATAAAAGGATAAAGAAAGAATGTATATGATTATGTGTTTGATATGTTTTTATATTCATTTAAAAAACTCTGCAAGAACACAGAAGGAACTGGTAGATAACATTGATTGCCTCTGGGAAGGGATACTGGTGGCTAGGGAGCAGGAGAAGCAGAGATATTTTCACTGTTTTACTTTAAAAATTTTGGACTATGGAATTATATTGCTTGTTCCAAAAGATAAATTAAAATAATCAAAGGTAAAAGAAGAAGGAGGAGAAGAAGAAGGAGGAGGAGGGTGGGGGCAAGAAGAACTAATTCCAAAACAACACTCATGCTGGGTAACACACAGGAAGGATCATTTTAACATATAACATAACATATTGCACAAGCTTTTGTTAAGCCATTTGTATTGTATTGCAATAATATAATATGAGCAGATCTCTTAAGCAACCTTCCAGATTAACCAGAGCATTCCTTTCTGTCTGGGAAATATAGTGATAGATACATAGAGGTGGACTGAATGCTCCCAGCTGGGAGGTCTTCCTCTCTTGTTTGCATGTCTCTGCCTTCCTCCCCTGGGGTGTGCACCTACCAAGAGTCAGTAGTGTTTGCACTCAAACCTGATTATGTTAATCATACTTGATATTTTTAAATGTGTAATTTAATTAAACATCAAACTGATGAAATATTCAGTGTGGAGTGAAAGAGAGTTGTTTCTTGAAAACGTATCTGAATACTTTGGAAAGACTATAAAAATGAATGCTAAAACAAGTGCTATCAGAATAGGTATGAGCAAGAGAACTGTAAAAGACTAGGGGAGAAAAATCAGAAAAATCTAAG
Source organism: Felis catus (assembly GCF_018350175.1). Taxonomy (NCBI): domain Eukaryota; kingdom Metazoa; phylum Chordata; class Mammalia; order Carnivora; family Felidae; genus Felis; species Felis catus. Next base: position 59,155,786 of record NC_058374.1, on the reverse strand, counting down.
TGGTTTTGGTACTCAGATACTTCTATAGTGTTGTAACATTCTTACTCTGTTTAAGCAAATTGAAACTAGAAATTACAGATGATGTGTTATGGCTATGCAAGAAAGATCATGCAAAATTTCAATAAGCAATGGGAGAAAAGAGCTTGACCGTATATCTAAGGTCTGATGAGTGAGTATATATTTAAAGGTTTAAAGTGAAAATAATACACTTCAATTATGTGTTATGATTCCCCACTTTAATAGTTTTTTGTGTGTATTTGACCAACTGACTGCAGACCTTATCCTGTGTTGCTTTAAGCATCTGTAAAGTATAGGAGATGGGCCATATCTTGTTCAACTTTGTAACCCCTGTGCATCAAATGGATCCTAGAACACAGTAGATGGTCATTGAACATTTGTTGAATAATTAATATACCAACACAGTTGGAAGTAGCATATGTATTTTGCTGAGTCCTGAGAATATGGAGCCACCAGGCTTGTCAACAAAACTTGAGAAGGGTAGAATGAAAATGTTACTCACCAAATTGAATTTAGGAGCTGAGTGAAGAGAAAGAATATCCAGGTTAATAGAAGGAGCAGAAAATCTCATCTTTGGTCAGTGTAAGAGCTAGAATATGAAGAAAATTTAACGTCGAGGCTAATAGAAAATGACAAAGAAGCAAGAGGAAAATAATTAGCATATTAGGAGTTCCAAGCAAGACTAAGTTCATTTGAAATGTTATGGCCATGCCCCTTTCAACATTTCTCTCCTGAACTTCAAGATAAAATAGTCAGAATGAGCTTTCAACATAAGAAATTCTGGAAACTTAAGCTAGACCTAATTCTATAGGAGTTTGTTGGCAAGGGGGAGTGAAAGATTTCTTGGGACAAAATAACTAAATCATTTGTGATAACCAGGGAGGGGAAACTTTATTTAGATACAAACAGAGATGAGAATTTCCCAAATTGTGTTAAATGGAATGAAAGATTGTGATATATTATATGCTCTGTACTACCCAGAGTATATTTTCATGTTTATTTATTTGTCCGTTGTCCTGTCTCCCTTTCTGAAGAGTAATCTCAAAGAAAGAACTGGCTCTTCTGGCCTGTCTTGCTCAATGCTACAAGTCCACAGTTTTAAATAGCGTATAGCACATATAGATGCCTCAGAAATATTTGTTAAATGAAGGTTTGGTGAACAAAATGGAGAGGCAGGAACCCAGCAGCTCCAGAAACAGCAGAGGCAGAGTTCACAAACAGAATTGCAGATAAAAGTCACTGTAAAACAGGAGGAGGCATTAATTATCCAAATCACCACCAAATAGGGTATTTTTATTTGTAAATTGAAAATAAAATGAGCTCTATTTAGCCTACTATAAAGTACATTGGTAGAGATGCAAGAATCAGGCATGGGTACCTGGGAGACTAGTGGTGATGTTAGTAGAAACAGAGAGTATCTCTCTCTTATACAAGGTGAAAACTGCTTATTACTTAATTTTATAGAAATTTGTGTCTGCTTTGGTTTATAGCCAAAAAAAAAAAAAAAGGAAGTTCATTAGCTGGTTAACATAGTTTCAGTAATTTAAAGATAGAATTTATGAGACCATTTTATAGTAACTATAGGTGTTACTATATCATTCCTCTCTAAATCACTCAGATGAAAAGACAGAATCATTATGCAATCATCTAAGTATTCTTAATTAAAGAGATCATGTTCCTATTATAACCTTTCTTAAAATGACTAAATTGTGAAACTAAAGGACAAAAGAAAAGAGCATTGCATGCCTTTGTATACATAATTCCGCAGAAAGCAATGGCCCTCAACTTTGCTAGAATCACCTGAGAATTTTAAAGAACTAATGACAAGCCACACCCCAGGCCAATTAACTCAATATCTGGGGGTGGGGCTCTAGTGACAGAAGTTTTTAAATGTTCTCTGGGTGAGTCTATGTGGTGAACAGCTGAAGACAATGAAACCATGGGATGTTTGGAGGGGATGAAGAACAGGAGACTATCCACTTTTTATGAGTCAAACTGGACTGTAGTGAGAAGTTGGAACTGAAATTCATGCCTATGGTTTCACACCTGAATGTGCTAAATATGACATATATGTGGAATTCTAACTTATAATGTTATATACATTTTTTTCATTAAGGATTCGATGTACTGATCTGGAAGTTGGTTAAAGGAAATAAACCCTTCAGAAAGACTAAGAATTATCCATTAGAGACAGAGTATCATTCATTATGCATTAGAAATGATTGCTGTATACCCAGTCAAATTTTTTTTATCTTTCTGAAATAAAGATTGGGAGGTGCTGAAATAGTTTGTCAGGTGAGGTTGTGAAAATTATTTTTCTACAGATACTTGAAATTAAAGTCATGTTACAGTTTTTTTGAGATATTTAAATTGAGTTCTGTCTAGTAAAAGGGAAACAGACTAGATGATCTAGAGAAATTATTTTCAAATCAGAGTTTATTTATTTTACTTTTTAATCTATGATTCACTTGAGGACTCTTGAAGTCAGTTTGATGGTGTCTTGTGCTGCAACTACATGTTCTATTTTTAGAAAGATGGCCAACTGGCTAACAGGCTGCCCAGTGTGGGTGTGGACAGATGCCCATTCCCTGCCTGCTGTGACGTGACAATGTGGCTCTGACTTCAAGTAAAGAGACACTCTGTTTTCTTATTCAGCTTTTCTACTCTGTCACTCAGCTTTCACAACACCATTGTTAGTTCTCTGGGCCACTGTTTTACTCCTTCTTTAGAGTGAACACACTTAATTTGTGCCAGGAACTCACAATACCCCTACACCATAGATGCTATTATTATGTCCACTGTCTGGAGAAGGAAAGAGGGTGATGGAAATATAAGACAGTTTTCCCCAGTCACTCAGGCTTCAAGTTGTAAAGGTGCCCTTTTTAAAAGATCTTAGGTCAGTTTAATTCAGAAGTTTAAGCTCTGAAGCACTATATTTGCTCCCTCATCCTTTTACCATGGATGGATTCCCAGGTAATACTCTGGGCTGCTGCCCACTGGAGTCAGACCCTGTTGACCCAGTCTGTAAAATGGAACACTTCTGTGCTTTTTTACTCCTCACTACATGGATCAGTTCTCACGGCCATGGATACTACACCCAGGATATATGGCATCTAGGGAAATTTCACTAAAGGGGAAACCGGATAGGTGGGTAAATCAAAGCATGGCCATCCTTTGGCTTTGCTCTAAGGGCCATTCCAATGATAGTTTGGTCCCTTTCAGCGATAATCTCCCTTTATTCCTTGGGGAGGGGGATAGGGTCACTTTTTGATTCTCATTTGGCTTTCCTTAAAGCAATGGAGCTGAACACTTTTGTGAAGACTTTTTTCTTATAAGAATGTCCTAAGAAGCTTCTCCACAATCAGATCAGGTCTTCATTGCTTCTATAAAAGTGTTACAGTTCCATGAAAAGGAGGTGGCTGGCTTTTATCCAGCACTACAAATGTTTCAAATTAGAGCCATTGATTTATTGAATGTCTTTATATAATTTATCTTAAGAACCAGAGAGTCACCTACTCAGAACCTGGTTAAACTGCTGGGAGAAACAAGAGTCATGCACCTTAAGAAAAGAAAGAAAGGAGAAAAATTGTAACTTGTTTTTTATGCTGACAAACCTCATAAATTTGCTCCCTAATAGCCTAAAGGTAGACAGTGGTGCTTAATTACAATATAAAACTATTTGGAGGTGCAGAATATCTGGCTCTGTGAGTCACATTAGACTCTAATCTATCCTCAATTTGCATCTGAAATGATACTATTCACTTCAAGCACAATAGACCTTATCCGAGGAGGCTCATTTATGTGAAGAATTCTCTAAAGAATTTATTACCTGATAGTAAAAATATTTTGGACAAATCATGAATATGATCAATTATACACAATTAAAATATTGAGGGAAATACAAGTAAGACTTTAAATCAGGGTGCTAAATTTATTTTTATTATTGACAATTTTAAGTATTTATTATCAGAAATTTGAAAGGTTCAGTTGCCTAAAATTAATTTTTTTTAGAAGTGATAAGCATGTTAGAATGTAGCTGTTGACTATTGTACGTCTCTCTTGGATCTTAAATCAGGATCTTAATTGATAACGTAAGGATTTTATTGTAAGTAGGTGGATGCCGTAAGTGGATTTCATAAAGAAAGTATACTGAACAGTATTTTTTTCCCATGAATAACTTAGTAATAAAAGAATTTGAGGGAGTAGAAAATTTACTGAGCCTCAAATCTTACAAGTTTGGAAAGTGAGCAAGTGAATAATGTTTACTGATCTATTCATTATCATATTAAATTATAAATTAGATAATACAGACATAGAAAAATTGAAAAAATGTGTAAAATACTATTGAAAAAATGTATAAAATACTAATAAAAGACATTTCTATAATAGAATGTATTTTATACTTGTTTTTAAAAATGTTTCATCACTGCATGTAAGATACTAGATTATGGAAAATATGAAGTCAATGCTGTAAAATAAGCATTTTGTACTCAACTGCATTAACCACAGCTGCCCAAATGGATTGGATGCTAGAGAATGTTGTTTAGGGACTCGAGTTGATGGAATGCCATTGGGAGTCAGCACAGTGGACATCTTGTGGTCTTACCTGCCCTAAGTTCCTTCTCCTTAAATGTGCTGCACCTAATTTTTTTGGAGGGGGGACTCATTCCTCCACTCTGAGTCCACATAGATCGAATCAGAGTGACTACAGTGATTAAAACAGTTGATGTCAGAGATGGGGTGTGTGATCTATGTCAGACCAATGAGAATGCATATCCTCTTAGCCATTGGAATTACTTCAGATGTGGCTGCATGACCCAAGCCAGGCCAAAGACAGCTCATCCCAGGGCTTCAGAGCTATCAGGAAAAATGTGCATTTTTGCAACAATGAAGTTGCCTGAGTTCATTGGATGTAAAGACAAATGGAGCTAATGGTAGTAATTTTTAATGCTCCACATAAAAAATATGCCTGGAAATAATCTCAAACCAAAGAGCTTAGACATGGAAAGAGATACATGCCTGAGGACATTAGACTACTTGGATTCTGCTTGCTCTATCCAAAGCTAGTAAGCCCTTGAATCTCCTGGATATATGAACCAACATTTTTGTTTTTGCTTAAACTAACATGTTACTAGGTTTCCATCCTTGGCAAGTAAGGTATCGTATTAACACATCTAATTCAAATAGTTAATTTGAAACAGTGACAGAGAAATACAGTAATAAGGCAGAAATTTTTAAAGAAAAATTATGCACCTCAAATAACATGAAGCAAGAATATATTTTTATTAGACCATTTCAAAACTTAGAATTACAGAATTTTAGAACTAGACATTTTTTTCTTTTGACATTCTAATTTTAAATTTATAAGTAGGTAAATTGAGGTCCAGAAAGAAACATCTAAAATATTCAATAGATATTATTGACAAATGCTTCCATGTAATTATGATAATGGACATAAACAATGGACTGCTGAAAGATTTTTAAAGATTTAAATTTTTCAAAGCTAATTAACAGTATTAGGAATCAAATTAATGTTATTTTTCATGCAACTTAATCTAGCCAATAGCAGAGCTATTACCACATAACTGAAATAGGATGGGTCTACTTATTTAAAAACAGTTAATTTCTTTCCTTAAAAGTGATTTCACTCTTTGTTCAATGAGGGAATGTAGGTAAAATTTACAAACAGACATGTTTGTAACATGAACCAGTTTATTTCATATTAAAATATTAATTTAGTTTTTTTTTTTTTTACTCTCTAAAGGAATAAGCACCTATCCTATTGAAATGGGACTTTGGTTAAAATTATAAATTGACATCATCTTAACTTTAATTTCTAAGCAACTATCAGTATTTTCATGTTACCAAAGTTAATTGAGTAATTAGGAAAAAATAATCAAATCCATTGTTTGGCATCATGGAGCCCAGACAGCTGGCTGACTTAGATAAAGGTTTCACTCTTCCACAAACAGCCTTGTGACATGCTGGCATCACAACAGAGGATTTGGGGACATGAATTACACTTGGGAAAAATAAAAACCAAGTAATCTGTATTTTTAAAAATGCTTTGTTTATTTCAGCCATTTACTAATTTATAACTGTGAATCTGGATGGTGGAATTATGGGTTGGATTTTTTATGGGAGGGTTTGGAATGTTTTAAAACAGAAAAGGAAACTATTAGCCCTGTCTCTGAAAAACAACAAAACACAATGGAAACATTTCACACCATAGGGAGATAATATATAAATAGCAAGAAGATTGTGTCAATTTATTATCAGTATAAAACATAGGGCACACTTCCTACTCTATCTTTTGTGAAAAGTATGCATAATAAAAAAGCTAAGCCAATTGTTAGTTTTAATTACTAAAGGTAATAGGATACAGCAAATATGCTCTCCTGAAACCATAAGGTTATCAAATCTCATTTAAATAATTATGTAAAGCTCAAAACTTGGAAAAAACAAAATAACAAGAGGATAAATATTGACCAGAAGGAAAGATAAATAGACTAAATGAAAAAGACTGGAGTCACTTGTATTCATGTTGGAGATTCCATGGTTAGCAGAGTATCATTGGTACACAGACCAGTGACTCCAGCTAATGTAATTATTTGGCAAATGACTGACCACTTTCTGTGTTGTTAAAGAGTCATTAAAATTTTGCTCAGTCGATTACATGGTAATTATACAGAAACTGACCCTAGAAGAGCTATTACTAATAAGCACTGAGAACATTTAAAAAATACAAATGGAAGCAAGTATGATTATTCATACAATGGTGATAGTATTTCTCTGTTAGACAGATAGATAGATAGTCTCTGTTGAAGACTCAGAGAATTAACAAAACAAATGAAAATTCTCAGAAATTATGTGGAAATGAACATGAAAGCCAGCTTAAATACTAACTTATTGCCGTACTGTAAGGGGCTCCAGGCTAAAGAAGATCTTTCACTGCTGTGTGGTAGCCATTGGTCCCTTGGATACAGGCCTCATTAAACAACTTGCTTCAGGTCACATCTTTCCTTAAAAAAATAAAAATCAGATAATATATAAGTAAAAAATATTCAAATGAAAATACTCCTTTACTCATGTATGGTTCTTCTCAAAGATTCTTCAAGGCCAGGACTCTGATACAGGCATCTAGTGTGTAAAATTAAAAAGGCATTGAGGGAGGTTTGCAAGATGGCGGCTTAGGAGGACGCTGGGCTCACCACACGTCCTGCTGATCACTTAGATTCCACCCACACCTGCCTAAATAACCCAGAAAACCGCCAGAGGATTAGCAGAATGGAGTCACCGGAGCCAAGCGCAGACGAGAGGCTCATGGAAGAGGGTAGGAAGGGTGGCGAGGCGGTGCGCGCTCCACGGACTGGCGGGAGGGAGCCGGGGCGGAGGGGCGGCTTGCCGGCCAAGCAGAGCCCCTGAGTCTGGCTTGCAAAAGCGGAGGGGCCTGGCGGACTGTGTTCCGACAGCAAGCGCGACTTAGCGTCTGGGAGGGCATAAATTAGCAGCTCTGCTCGGAAAGCGGGAAGGCTGGGGGACAAAGGAAGGGAGAGCTGCGGAGCCCCCAGACGACAGAGCTCAGTTTGGTGGGGAACAAAGGCGCTCGCCAGCGCCATCTCCCCCGCCCATCCCCCAGCCAAAATCCCAAAGAGAACCAGTTCCTGCCAGGGAACTTGCTCACTCCGCGCAAACACCCAACTCTGTGCTTCTGCGGAGCCAAACCTCCGGCAGCAGATCTGACTCCCTCCCGCTGCCACAGGGCCCCTCCTGAAGTGGATCACCTAAGGAGAAGCGATCTAAGCCTGCTCCTCCTGCCCCCGTGCACCTTGCCTACCCACCCCAGCTAATACGCCAGATCCCCAGCATCACAAGCCTGGCAGTGTGCAAGTAGCCCAGACGGGCCACCCCACCCCACAGTGAATCCCGCCCCTAGGAGAGGGGAAGAGAAGGCACACACCAGTCTGACTGTGGCCCCAGCGGTGGGCTGGGGGCAGACATCAGGTCTGACTGCGGCCCCGCCCACCAACTCCAGTTATACACCACAGCATAGGGGAAGTGCCCTGCAGGTCCTCACCACGCCAGGGACTATCCAAAATGACCAAGCAGAAGAATTCCCCTCAGAAGAATCTCCAGGAAATAACAACAGCTAATGAGCTGATCAAAAAGGATTTAAATAATATAACAGAAAGTGAATTTAGAATAATAGTCATAAAATTAATCGCTGGGCTTGAAAACAGTATACAGGACAGCAGAGAATCTCTTGCTACAGAGATCAAGGGACTAAGGAACAGTCACGAGGAGCTGAAAAACGCTTTAAACGAAATGCATAACAAAATGGAAATCACCACAGCTCGGCTTGAAGAGGCAGAGGAGAGAATAGGTGAACTAGAAGATAAAGTTATGGAAAAAGAGGAAGCTGAGAAAAAGAGAGATAAAAAAATCCAGGAGTATGAGGGGAAAATTAGAGAACTAAGTGATACACTAAAAAGAAATAATATACGCATAATTGGTATCCCAGAGGAGGAAGAGAGAGGGGAAGGTGCTGAAGGGGTACTTGAAGAAATAATAGCTGAGAACTTTGCTGAACTGGGGAAGGAAAAAGGCATTGAAATCCAAGAGGCACAGAGAACTCCCTTCAGAGGTAACTTGAATCGATCTTCTGCATGACATATCATAGTGAAACTGGCAAAATACAAGGATAAAGAGAAAATTCTGAAAGCAGCAAGGGGTAAACGTGCCCTCACATATAAAGGGAGACCTATAAGACTCATGACTGATCTCTCTTTTGAAACTTGGTAGGCCAGAAAGAATTGGCACGAGATTTTCAGGGTGCTAGACAGAAAAAATATGCAGCCGAGAATCCTTTATCCAGCAAGTCTGTCATTTAGAATAGAAGGAGAGATAAAGGTCTTCCCAAACAAACAAAAACTGAAGGAATTTGTCACCACTAAACCAGCCCTACAAGAGATCCTAAGGGGGACCCTGTGAGACAAAGTCCCAGAGACATCACTACAAGCATAAAACATACAGACATCACAATGACTCTAAACCCGTATCTTTCTATAATAACACTGAATGTAAATGGATTAAATCCTCCAACCAAAAGACATAGGGTATCAGAATGGATAAAAAAAACAAGACCCATCTATTTGCTGTCTACAAGAGACTCATTTTAGACCTGAGGACACCTTTAGATTGAGAGTGAGGGGATGGAGAACTATTTATCATGCGACTGGAAGCCAAAAGAAAGCTGGAGTAGCCATACTTATATCAGACAAACTAGACTTTAAATTAAAGGCTGTAACAAGAGATGAAGAAGGACATTATATAATAGTTACAGGGTCTATCCATCAGGAAGAGCTAACAATTATAAATGTCTATGCGCCGAATACCGGAGCCCCCAAATATATAAAACAATTACTCATAAACATAAGCAACCTTATTGATAAGAATGTGGTCATTGCAGGGGACTTTAACACCCCACTTACAGAAATGGATAGATCATCTAGACACACGGTCAATAAAGAAACAAGGGCCCTGAATGAGACATTGGATCAGATGGACTTGACAGATATTTTTAGAACTCTACAACCCAAAGCAACAGAATATACTTTCTTCTTGAGTGCACATGGAACATTCTCCAAGATAGATCATATACTGGGTCACAAAACAGCCCTTCATAAGTTTACCAGAATTGAAATTATACCATGCATACTTTCAGACCACAATGCTATGAAGCTTGAAATCAACCACAGAAAAAAGTCTGGAAAACCTCCAAAGGCATGGAGGTTAAAGAACACCCTACTAATGAATGAGTGGGTCAACCAGGCAATTAGAGAAGAAATTAAAAAATATATGGAAACAAACGAAAATGAAAATACAACAATCCAAACGCTTTGGGACGCAGCGAAGGCAGTCCTGAGAGGAAAATACATTGCAATCCAGGCCTATCTCAAGAAACAAGAAAAATCCCAAATACAACATCTAACAGCACACCTAAAGGAACTAGAAGCAGAAGAGCAAAGGCAGCCTAAACCCAGCATAAGAAGAGAAATAATAAAGAACAGAGCAGAAATAAACAATATAGAATCTAAAAAAACTGTAGAGCAGATCAACGAAACCAAGAGTTGGTTTTTTGAAAAAATAAACAAAATTGACAAACCTCTAGCCAGGCTTCTCAAAAAGAAAAGGGAGATGATCCAAATAGATAAAATCATGAATGAAAATGGAATTATTACAATCAATCCCTCAGACATACAAACAATTATCAGGGAATACTATGAAAAATTATATGCCAACAAATTGGACAACCTGGAAGAAATGGACAAATTCCTGAACACCCACACTCTTCCAAAACTCAATCAGGAGGAAATAGAAAGCTTGAACAGACCCATAACCAGCGAAGAAATTGAATCGGTTATCAAAAATCTCCCAACAAATAAGAGTCCAGGACCAGATGGCTTCCCAGGGGAGTTCTACCAGACGTTTAAAGCAGAGATAATACCTATCCTTCTCAAGCTATTCCAAGAAATAGAAAGGGAAGGAAAACTTCCAGACTCATTCTATGAAGCCAGTATTACTTTGATTCCTAAACCAGACAGAGACCCAGTAAAAAAAGAGAACTACAGGCCAATATCCCTGATGAATATGGATGCAAAAATTCTCAATAAGATACTAGCAAATTGAATTCAACGGCATATAAAAACAATTATTCACCATGATCAAGTGGGATTCATTCCTGGGATGCAGGGCTGGTTCAACATTCGCAAATCAATCAACGTGATACATCACATTAACAAAAAAAAAGAGAAGAACCATATGATCCTGTCAATCGATGCAGAAAAGGCCTTTGACAAAATCCAGCACCCTTTCTTAATAAAAGCCCTTGAGAAAGTCGGGTTAGAAGGAACATACTTAAAGATCATAAAAGCCATTTATGAAAAGCCCACAGCTAACATCATCCTCAACGGGGAAAAACTGAGAGCTTTTTCCCTGAGATCAGGAACACGACAAGGATGCCCACTCTCACCGCTGCTGTTTAACATAGTGCTGGAAGTTCTAGCATCAGCAATCAGACAACAAAAGGAAATCAAAGGCATCAAAATTGGCAAAGATGAAGTCAAGCTTTCGCTTTTTGCAGATGACATGATATTATACATGGAAAATCCGATAGACTCCACCAAAAGTCTGCTAGAACTGATACAGGAATTCAGCAAAGTTGCAGGATACAAAATCAATGTACAGAAATCAGTTGCATTCTTATACACTAACAATGAAGCAACAGAAAGACAAATAAAGAATCTGATCCCATTCACAATTGCACCAAGAAGCATAAAATACCTAGGAATAAATCTAACCAAAGATGTAAAGGATCTGTATGCTGGAAAATATAGAAAGCTTATGAAGGAAATTGAAGAAGATTTAAAGAAATGGAAAGACATTCCCTGCTCATGGATTGGAAAAATAAATAGTCAAAATGTCAATACTACCCAAAGCTATCTGCACATTCAATGCAATCCCAATCAAAATTGCACCAGCATTCTTCTCGAAGCTAGAACAAGCAATCCTAAAATTCATATGGAACCACAAAAGGCCCCGAATAGCCAAAGGAATTTTGAAGAAGAAGACCAAAGCAGGAGGCATCACAATCCCAGACTTTAGCGTCTACTACAAAGCTGTCATCATCAAGACAGCATGGTATTGGCACAAAAACAGACACATAGACCAATGGAATAGAATAGAAACCCCAGAACTAGACCCACAAACGTATGGCCAACTCATCTTTGACAAAGCAGGAAAGAACATCCAATGGAAAAAAGACAGCCTCTTTAGCAAATGGTGCTGGGAGAACTGGACAGCAACATGCAGAAGGTTGAAACTAGACCACTTTCTCACACCATTCACAAAAAATAAACTCAAAATGGATAAAGGACCTAAATGTGAGACAGGAAACCATCAAAACCTTAGAGGAGAAAGCAGGAAAAGACCTCTCTGACCTCAGCCGTAGCAATCTCTTACTCGACACATCCCCAAAGGCAAGGGAATTAAAAGCAAAAGTGAATTACTGGGACCTTATGAAGATAAAAAGCTTCTGCACAGCAAAGGAAACAACCAACAAAACTAAAAGGCAACCAACGGAATGGGAAAAGATATTCGCAAATGACATATCGGACAAAGGGCTAGTATCCAAAATCTATAAAGACCTCACCAAACTCCACACCCGAAAAACAAATAACCCAGTGAAGAAATGGGCAGAAAACATGAATAGACACTTCTCTAAAGAAGACATCCGGATGGCCAACAGGCACATGAAAAGATGTTCAGCGTCGCTCCTCATCAGGGAAATACAAATCAAAACCACACTCAGGTATCACCTCACGCCAGTCAGAGTGGCCAAAATGAACAAATCAGGAGACTATAGATGCTGGAGAGGATGTGGAGAAACGGGAACCCTCTTGCACTGTTGGTGGGAATGCAAATTGGTGCAGCCGCTCTGGAAAGCAGTGTGGAGGTTCCTCAAAAAATTAAAAATAGACCTACCCTATGACCCAACAATAGCACTGCTAGGAATTTATCCAAGGGATACAGGAGTACTGATGCATAGGGCCACTTGTACCCCAATGTTCATAGCAGCACTCTCAACAATAGCCAAATTATGGAAAGAGCCTAAATGTCCATCAACTGATGAATGGATAAAGAAATTGTGGTTTATATACACAATGGAGTACTACGTGGCAATGAGAAAAAATGAAATATGGCCTTTTGTAGCAACGTGGATGGAACTGGAGAGTGTGATGCTAAGTGAAATAAGCCATACAGAGAAAGACAGATACTATATGGTTTCACTCTTATGTGGATCCTGAGAAACTTAACAGGAACCCATGGGGGAGGGGAAGGAAAAAAAAAGGAGGTTAGAGTGGGAGAGAGCCAAAGCATAAGAGACTCTTAAAAACTGAGAACAAACTGAGGGTTGATGGGGGGTGGGAGGGAGGGGAGGGTGGGTGATGGGTATTGAGGAGGGCACCTTTTGGGATGAGCACTGGGTGTTGTATGGAAACCAATTTGTTAATAAATTTCATATATAAAAAAAATAATAAAAAAAATAAAATTACATCATAAAAAAATAAAAAATAAAAAAATAAATAAAAAAAATAAAAAGACATTGAGAGTGAGTACCTTACATTTTGTGCTCTAGGCACCTCACTCACTTCCCCTATTCTGGTCCTGATACATATGCAAATGTATGCATATAATTTATACAAATTTAGCTATAATTTAAAATCAAAATGGGATTGTACTGTACTTGTGTAACTTGCTTGATTCACTCAACAATACATGGCAAGCATTTTTCCTTATTATTATATATAGATCTATGTCATTCTTTTTTTTAAATTTTTTTTTTTCAACATTTATTTTTGGGACAGAGAGAGACAGAGCATGAACGGGGGAGGGGCAGAGAGAGAGGGAGACACAGAATCGGAAACAGGCTCCAGGCTCTGAGCCATCAGCCCAGAGCCCAACGCGCGGCTAGAACTCACGGACCGCGAGATCGTGACCTGGCTGAAGTCGGACGCTTAACCGACTGCGCCACCCAGGCGCCCCTATGTCATTCTTTCAAATATATGCATGATGTGTTATAATGTTTATTAAATCCCCCTTGCTTGATGGGCACTTACATCATTTCCAGCTTTTGGGTACTGCTAATAATACTGCAATTTTATACAGACATTTTTGAATTTTTTTTTTCAACGTTTATTTTTTTTTTGGGACAGAGAGAGACAGAGCATGAACGGGGGAGGGGCAGGGAGAGAGGGAGACACAGAATCGGAAACAGGCTCCAGGCTCCGAGCCATCAGCCCAGAGCCTGACGCGGGGCTCGAACTCACGGACTGCGAGATCGTGACCTGGCTGAAGTCGGACGCTTAACTGACTGCGCCACCCAGGCGCCCCTATACAGACATTTTTGTGCACTGTTTCAGTAGGATAGATTATTTTCAATAGTGTAATTGTACATTCAATAAATATTCACATTTTAAAGGCTGATAGATACTGACAACTTTACTTCTAAACTACAGCAATGTCAAATCAAACTTTCTGAAATGACAGAAGTGTTCTCGATCTCTGTCGTCCAACATGGTAGCCACTAACCATTTAAGACCATTGAATACTTCAAATGTTGCTAGTGAGACAGAGGAATTGAATTTTAATTTTATTTCATTTCAAATCTAAATTTTTCAGTTGATTATCTTTGATTTCCGTTGCTCATGGCCATTGGCTAAGGCCTCTATAAAAATATTAAATAATACCTATAAATAAGCGGATTTCTTGTTTCTAGCTTCAATCAGAATGCTTTGTTTCAGCATATGTTTTACTTTGGTTTTGATAGATTATCTTTTTTTGTTTGTTTAATGTTCATTTATTTTTGAGAGAGACAGAGAGAGACAGAGCACGAGGGAGGTGGAGCAGAAAGAGGGGGGACACAGAATCCCAAGCAGGCTCCAGGCTCTGAGCTGTCAGCAAAGACCCCCACGTGGGGCTCTAACTCACAAACCGCAAGATCATGGCCTGAGCCAAGTCGGATACTTCACCAACTGAGCCACCCAGGTGCCCCTAGATTATCTTTTTTTTAAAAGCTTATTTATTTACTTTTGAGAGAGAGAGAGGGAGAGAGGGAGGGAGAGAGAGAGAGAGAGAGAGAGAGAGAGAGAGAGAGAGAGAAAGAGAGAGAGAGAGAGAGAATGAGCAGGGGCAGGGCAGAGAGAGAGGGAGAGATGAGAGAGAATTTTAAGTAGCCTCCACGCTCAGTGAGGAGTTCGACACAATGGTGGGGATTGATCCCACCACCGTGATACCATGACCTGTGAGGAAACCAAGAGTCAGATGCTTAACTGACTGAGCCACCCAGGCAGCCAGCCCTCTGATAGATTATCAAAGTAACAGACCTTGCTAGTGGACTGACTCTAAAGCCATTCTGTGGCCTCTCGTTGATATTGGAGAGCCTGTTACTTACTTCTGTTAGGGAAGGTCTACTAGTTTGTCTTAAAAGACGAATAACTTGAATCCTCTTAAGGGATAGATATCCGTTCATATGTGAGTGCAGAACTTGTTGGCAATTCTCCATTGCCTACATCTAGTCTTGATGTGTGGAGCTGTGGCAGCCATTCTAACAATAAGCAACCAGCACGAGAATGAAGAGCTGACAGCTAAGCATGGTCAGAACACAAAGCTGGAATGAGCCTGAGTCCTGGGTTATATTTTTGGCTCACTGACCCAATTTGAGACGGTCTGCTTCTGAAATTCTTTTAAAATAAACACAGAATGTTTTTGTAGCTTAAACCACCATTCCTGGAGTTTTCTGTTACTTTCCACCTGAAGCATTCTTAACTGATACCTAACATTAAGAATTTTCTTCTATTTCTGGTTTTACGAATATTAAATAATATTTTAAATTCATAAAACCAGAAATGAATGTCATAATTGGTCACTTTTTTTTCAAAAATAACTTTCAAATAACAGCAAATACTGAAATAGTGATGAATATATGGAAGGCACTTGTTCTAAATGTTTACATTTATTAACTAATTGAATTTTTACAACAACACTGTGGGATAGATACTATTATTGTCCATATTTAAAGATGAGGAAATTGAGACAGAGAGAGGTTAAGTAAGTTGTCTAAGGTTACACAGCTAGTAGATGACAAAGCCAGGATGTGAACCCATACAGTTTAGCTCCAGAGTCCTGGATTCTATTTTGCCTCTAGTATTAAAAAATGATGCATGGGCTACAATATGTCTTTCTCAATTCTGTCATTATTATCAGTTGTCTTTATTGTAAGAATGGCCAACAGAGCCATTTAACTAAATTAATGGCAAATGAACATGAATTAAGTATTTTAACATGTCACTTACATAATTCACAGTAAAAACAGCACCAATAAAACTCAATGGAGTAAGCATCAAAGCAAATCTTAGTTTTTCTTACTCATTTTCTTTTCTTAAGTTTGATTTCACACTTGTTTCTTAGACTTCTTTTTTCTTCCTGAGACTCAAGAGAACAATATTCTTTTTTTATTCCTTCTAAAGCTAGAATTATAATAGATGAATCAAAGCGATTTTTCCCATTTCTTTGACATGTCCTAACTTAGGCTATGTTTTCCTCTTTTTCCTACTCTCCTTTTTTGATCAAGGACAGTGATGCTTTTGTTCTCTGTCATCCAGGAAAGTAGCATAGAAACAAACAAAAAAAGAGAGCAAGAACTTAATACTCCCACCTACTCCCGGGTTTTTATGCTTCATCTCATTTGTCCTATGTAGACTGAGTGTGACTCAACATATGTGGACAATGTCTTAAAATCCTGTTGATACTCCATAAATAATAAATGGTAATAACAGAGCCTCCTGACAACAGCAGTTATGTAAGTAAATGTGAACCTAGATTATGATACAGAGTGCAAGGTGAATTACTTTTCAGCTTTCCAGGAGTTGTTAATAGAAAGCTTTTGATACTTGATAATGTTTTAAGGCATTTGTTCTATTTTTCCTCTTTTGTCATCTTTATGTATTCATTGGCATCTGGCAATGCCTTTGGAAATTCATTGAATTCAAAATCACTAAGTAGGAATTGTGTAAACAGCAATATTAGCGGGACGACTACAGTCAACCATCATCATAGGCTTATTTGTTGTAGGTTTCTTTATCATCACCTAAGGAAGATAGGTTTTTTGTGTGTATACAAGTGTAGTAATACTTAGTCTGTAGATTTATCATCATCATTTCCATCTTTATTATCATTATCAAGGCTATAAGTTATCAGTCATAATTATCACTATTATGTGAAGTTTTTATGTATTTGCTATTTAATATAGTTCATTTTCTAATGATTCTTTAAAAAAATCATTGCTATATGTGTAATTAAATGTCAAAGAATTTATATAATTAATATGTACTCTGGGATAAATACTGTAATATCAATTGCAAATAAATTCATGAATTAACAAATACATGTTTGCATGTCTTTAGCAAATATATACACAAGAGATTATATAGATGTTATCTATTATGTAAATATGGGGGGTTATTTTAGCTATGCCATACAGAAATGAGAAAAATAAAGATGATGTAAGCAGAGGGTTTATAACATTCACAGGACAGCAGCAGGGGTATTCATAATGTTCACAGCCACAGAAGAGGGTAGAAAGAGTAAGATGAAGCATAAACATGGAAATAGTAGAATAGATGAGAAGAAATTGAATGAAGGCCATGAGACTCACAGCCTCGAAAGGAAGGTTGGGAACTATTTCCTTGATATAGAATGCACTGGAACCAAATAAAGAATAAAATAAAAATAAGCTTGAAAATGGAGACATTATAGAGAATTCAGATAGGAAATTTGGGTTTCTTTGCCATGGGGATGTCTGCTCCTTTCAATTTCATGCCTGTAGGGCCACAGATAGGAAACTTAAAACAAAAGGCAGGGCCTTTAGTGGGGGGCTCTATGGGTGTTACCTCATTATCATTATTCCTGAAAGAGTACCAGCTTTCCATGCTCTTTAGTTTTTCTTTCATTTCATAATGGAAGTTAGGTAAACTGCCTATGTAACACCCTTATAGACGTATCAAACTTTCGGAAAAAACAATATTTTCTTCTTTATGTCATAGCTTCATGGTGGACCAAGCTTGGTTTCTCTGTGTGTTTGGACGCACAGCTTCCTGTGTGAAGTCTAAAATTAAACTCTAGAGTCAAAATTTGAAGCAGGATTGGAATCCTGGTTCTGCTGCTAGCAGTGTCACAGCTTCTGTAAACTGTTGTTTCCTCATCTGTAACATTGGGAAAACAATTCACCTAACTCAGAGGTTGTAAGATATGAGATAAGCACTGTGAATGGAACATAGTGAATGTTCAGCAGCTGATATTATTTCTTTAATATGAACCATTGTATAGCTATTAACTCAGTTATTATTTACCTGCTACTTTGTTTAACGGCTGAGTATTGTACTGATAGGCAGCTCACTCTGCCTAGCCAAACATTACCTTTTTTTTGTAGTCATGACGAGGGTATCTTCCTGGTTTTCTGGTTTAGAAAGAAATAATGTTGGTGCATATTTATGATAATATTAAAGTTGCTATGAATCAGGAAAAATAACATATTAAAAGGCAGCTATTGTTTGGAACTTCATAGAACATGACCTTGTGACTCCTGTAAGATGAGATTTGAAGGATTATGTCATTGAGAAGTTGCAGGATGCAGGGAAGCAGGAGAGGCAAGGCCAGAGAATATTCTTCTGGGGCCCTCCTGAGCCTAACTGTACCCCAGTCTAATATTTGAGAATAAGAGGAGCACAATGAAGAAATGGGTAATTTACAGTGCTGCATGCACAGTAGTTTGGGCTGACAGCTTAATGGAATCATCATCCTTTCACAATTCTTCAGATCATCAATTTAGTAAATAAAGCAAATGCAGACTGGCATGACTTCTGTGGTTGCTACCACTTGGTTTGAAAGACATTATTCAGATAGTTGTTTTGAGAAATAAAGAGCCAGAGATATTTTAAAGGTTAGGAACATGTTTCTCCCTAATAAGCATTGTGTATCATAGTATTTTATAACTGCAATAGTTTTTAATCATGAAAAAATGACTCTCACTTAAAAAAAATGAAAATGAAAAAATGACTCTCACTTTAAAAAATGATATATTAATAATTATAATTATATATACCACATCTTCTTTATCCATTCATCCATCGATGGACATTTGGGCTCTTTCCATACTTTGGCTATTGTTGATCGTGCTGCCATAAATATTGGGGTGCATGTGCCCCTTCGAAACAGTGTAACTGTATCCCTTGGATAAATACCTAGTAGTGCAATTGCTGGGTCATAGGGTAGTTCTATTTTGAATTTTTTGAGGAACCTCCATACTGTTTTCCAGAGTGGCTGCCCCAGTTTGCATTCCCACCAGCATTGCAAAAGAGATCCTCTTTCTCCACATCCTCACCAACATTGGCTGTTGCCTGAGTTGCTTATGTTAGCCATTCTGACAGGTGTGAGGTGGTATCTCAGTGTGGTTTTGATTTGTATTTCGCTGATGATGAGTGATGTGGAGCATTTTTTCATGTGTCGGTTGGCCATCTGGATGTCTTCTTTGGAGAAGTGTCTATTTATGTCTTTTGCCCATTTCTTCACTGGATTGTTTTTTTGGTGTTGAGTTTGATCAGTTCTTTATAGATTTTGGATACTAACCCTTTATCTGGTATGTTGTTTGCAAATATCTTCTCCCATTCTGTCAGTTGCCTTTTAGTTTTGATGATCATTTCCTTTGCTGTGTAGAGGCTTTTTATTTTGATGGGGTCCCAATAGTTCATTTTTGCTTTTGTTTCCCTTGCCTCCAGAGGTGTGTTGAATAAGATGTTGCTGTGGCCAAGGTCAAAGAGGTTTTTGCCTGCTTTCTCCTTGAGGATTTTGATGGCTCCCTCTTACATTTACGTATTTCATCCATTTTGAGTTTATTTTTGTGTATGGTGTAAGAAAGTGGTTCAGGTTCATTCTTCTGCATGTCACTGTCCAGTTTTCCCAGCACCACTTGCTGAAGAGACTGTCTTTATTCCATTGGATATTCTTTCCTGCTTTGTCAAAGATTAGTTGGCCGTATGTTTGTGGGTCCGTTTCTGGGTTCTCTATTCTGTTCCATTGATCTGAGTATCTGTTCTTGTGCCAGTACCATACTGTCTTGATGATTACAGCTTTGTAATACAGTTTGAAGTCTGTTAAATTGCTTAGATTTACTTTTGCTTTTAAAGTTACAATGATGCATTAACTTTAATTATAAGGGAACTTCGAACTTATGCTTCTAATCTATCTTATCTCCTGTGACTACAGATCCATAATGTACACAATCTTCCTGTTGTGGTCTCTTCTAGTCCAGAATCAACATGTATTGATTCCACTGTATTCTTTTTAGCATTTCATGGCAAGGGCATCAAATTAGTATATATATTTGTCTCACCAAATTTTCTTTTTGCCTCTTAGATATATTACATAAAAACATAACCAAAGAAAGGCAGCTACCAAATCATTAATACCTACTGTTTGCTTTTTATTTTTTAGCAGAAATATTTATAATAAAATCAGAATCAGAACATAAATGTATCACCTAGAAATGTTTCAGCAATATCTGTAGCTTTTCAAGCTATGTGTCAAAGTAAAGAGTCTTGGATTATTTTTAACATACCTTTTTTAAATTGACGTAAATTGGTTTATAACTTCATGTTAGTTTCAGGTGTACAACATAATTATTTGATGTTTGCATATACTACAAAGTGATCACCACAATAAGTCTAATTGCTATCTATCACCGTACAATTGACCTTTCGACCTTTTCACTCACTCTGCAAACCCTTTCCCCTTTGATAAGTACCAATCTGTTCTCCACATCTATGAGTTTTGTTTTGTTTAGACTCCACATATAAATGAAATCATATGGTATTTGTCTATCTCTGCCTGACTTACTTCACTTTGCATAATACTGTAAAGGTCCATCCATATTGTGCAAATGGTGAGATTTTCTTCTTTTTTATGCTGAGTAGTATTCTGATGTGTATATATCACAACTTTTTAATTCATTCATCCATCAGTGGCCACTTATACTATAACTATATCGTGGCTATTCTAAATAATGCTGAAATAGACATAAGGGTACATACGTCTTCTCAAGTTAATGTTTTTATTTTCTTTGGATAAATACCCAGAAGTGGTATTGCTGGATCATATAATAGTTCTATTTTTAATTTTTTGAGGAACCTCCATCCTGTTTTCCATAGTGACGGCACGAGTTTACATTTCCATCAACAGTGGACAAGGGATTTCTTTTCTCCACATCCTCGCTGACACTTGTTATTTCTTGTGTTTTCGATAATAACCATTCTAAGAGGTTTGAAGTGATATATCATTGAGATTTTGATTTTCATTGCTCTGATGATTAGTGATGTTGAATATCTTTTCATGTGCCTATTGCCCATCTGTGTATATCTTCTTTGGAAAAATGTTTATTCAAATTATTTGCCTATTTTTCAATCAACATTTTGTTGTTGTTGTTATTGAGCTCTTTGTGTATTTTGGATATTAGCCCTTTATCTGATATATGATTTGCAAATATCTTCCCCCATTCAGAACGTTGCCTTTTTATTTTATTGATGGTTTCCTTCACTGTGTAGAAGCATTTTAGTTTAATGTAGTCTCATTTGGGTTTTTTGCTTTTGTTCTCCTTGTCTGAGAAGCCAGATCAAAAAAATAGTGCTAAGAATAATGTCAAATAGTGTTCTGATTACGTTTTCTTTTTTATTATTCCAGGTTTTACATTTAAGTCTTCAATCCATTTTGCATTTATTTTGTGTGTGGTGTAATATAGCAGTCCAGTTTCATTATTCTGCATGTCCAGTATTCCCAACAACTTTTGTTGAAGAAACTGTCCTTTCCCATTGTATATTTTTGCCTCCTTTGTCATAGATTAATTGACCATTTATGTGTGGGTTTACTTTTGAACTCTCTATTCTGTTCCATTGATCTATGCATCTGTTTTATGCCAATACCAAACTGTTTTAATTACTGTAGCTTTGTAATATAGTTTGAAATCAGGGAGCAGGATACTTCCAGCTTTGTTCTTCTTTCTCAAGATTGCTTTGGCTCTTTTGAGTGTTTTTTGGTTCCATACATATTTTAGAATTATTTGTTCTAGTTCTGGGAAAAATGTCATTGGAATTTTGATAAAAATTACATTGAATTTGTACATTGCTTTCATAATACAGATATTTCAACCATATTGATTCTTCCAATTTATGAGCATGGAATATCTTTCCACTTATTCGTATCTTCAATTTCTTTTATTAATGTCGTATAGTTTTCAGTGTACAGGCATTTCATTTCCTTGATTAAATTGATTCCTAGGTACTTTATTCTTTTTGATGCCATTGTAAATGGAATGGTTTTTTAAATTTCTCTTTCTGGTAAATTTCTGTTATTAGTGTATAGAAACACAACCAATTTTAATATATTGATGTTGTATCCTGCAACCTTACTGAATTTATTTATTAGTTCTAAGAGTTATTTGGTGGAATCTTTAGGGTTTTCCACATATAGAATGAAGTCATCTCCAAATAGTGGCAGTTTTACCTCTTTCTTTCCTATTTGTTTGCTTTTTAAAAAAAATAGTTATTTATTTTTGAAAGAGAGACAGAGTGTGAGCAGGGGAGTGGCGGTGGGTTGCAGACCGAGAGGGAGACGCAGAATCCGAAAGAGGCTCTAGGCTCTGAGCTGTCAGCAGAGAGCCTGACATGGGGCTCAGACTCATGAAGCACAAGATTATGACCTGAGCCAAAGTCGGACCCTTAACCTACTGAATCACCCAGGCGCCCCCTATTTGACTGCTTTTTTTTTTCTTACTTAATTGTCATGGCTAGGGCTTCTAATACAATGTTGAATGAAATGTTGAATGAGAGTGGGCATTATCTTGTTTCTGATTTTAGAGGAAAAGCTTTCAGCTTTCCACTGTTGAGTATGATGTTTGCTGTGAGTTGTCATATATCACCTTTATTATGTTCACGTATATTCCCTCTATCCTCACTTTGTTGGAACTTTTTAATCATAAATAGGTGTTGAATTTTGCCATATGCTTTTTCTGTATCTATTGAGATGATGATATGTTTTTTTATCCTTCGTTTTGTTAATATGATGTATCATGATTGGTTTGTAGGTGTTGAATCATCCTTTCATTGTGGAATAAAACCTCCTTGCTTATGATGTATGATCCTTTTAATGCATTGTTGAATTCAGTTTGCTAATATTTTGTTGAGGATTTTTGCATCTATGTTCATCAGGGATATTGGCCTGTAGCTTGCTTGCTTGCTTGCTTTCTTTCTTTCTTTCTTTCTTTCTTTCTTTCTTTCTTTCTTCTTTTTTTCTTTTTTCTTTTCTTGTAGTTTTCTTGTCTGGTTTTGGTATCAGGGTAATGCTGGCCTCATAAAACGAATTTGGATGAATTTCCTCCTTTTCAATTTTTTGGAAGAGTTTGAGAAGGATCGGTATTAAATCTTTGGAAGTTTTCTGGAATTCACCAATTAAGCTGTCTGGTCCTGGACTTTTGTTTTTTGGGAGGTTTTTTATTATTGATTCAATTGCCTTACTAGTCATCAGTCTATTCAGACTTTGTATTTCTTCATGATTCATAAAGAACCATAAAGATTGTATATTTCTAGGAATTTATTAATTTTTTGAAGAATCATAATTTCTAGGAATTTATTCATTTTTCTGTATTGTACAATTGTTGGCATATAATTATTCACAGTAAGTCTCTTATGATTTTTTTTATATTTTTGTGGTATCTTTGTAACTTCTCTTTCATTTCTAAGTTTACTTGTTTGACACCTCTCTTCCCCTTGGTGAGTCTACCTAAGGGTTTGTCAGTTTTATTCATCCTTTCAAAGAAGTAGCTGTTAGTTTTATTGATCTTTTCTATTGTTTTTAAATCTCTATTTCATTTATTTCCACTCAAATCTTTATTATTTCTTTCCTTCTACTACCTTTGGGATTTATTTGTTCTTCCTTTTTTAACTCCTTTAGGTATACAGTTAGATTGTTCATTTGAGTTTTTTCTTAGTTCTTGAGCTTATTTCTTACTTCTTGAGCTTTTTTTTTTTTTTTTTTTTATTTCTTGCTCTGAATTTCCCTCTTAGAACTGGTTCTGCTGCAGGGTGCCTGGGGGGTTCAGTCAGTCAAGAGTCCCACTTTGGCTCAGGTCATGATCTCATGGTTTGTGAGTTTGAGCCCCATGTTGTGCTCTGTGCTAACAGCTCAGAGCCTGGAGCCTGCTTTGTATTCTGTGTCTCCCTCTCTCTCTGCCCTCCCTTGCTCATACTGTGTCTCTCTCTCAAAAATAAACATTAAAAAAAATTTTAAAGAAAAGAACTGTTTTTGCTGCATCCATAGATTTTATGTTGTTGTATTTCCATTTTCTTTTGTCTTGAGGTATTTTTTAGTTTTCCTTTTGATTTCTTCATTGACCCATTGGTTGTTCAGTACTATGTTGTGTAATCTTCATGTATTTGTGATTTTTTTAGTTTTCTTATTGTAATTGATTTCTAGTTTTATATCGTGATCAAAAAAGATTCTTCATATGATTTCAGTCTCCTTAAATTTATTGAGATTTGTTTTGTGGTCTAACATGTGATATATCCTGGAGAATGTTCCATATACACTTGAGAAGGATGTGTATTTTGCTGCTTTTGGATGGAATTATCTGTACATATTTATTAAGTCCATCTGATCTAATGTGTTTTAAGGTTGATATTTCCTTATTAATTACTGTATCCAAATGGATTTATCCATCCATGTAAGTGGGGGTGTTAAAGTCCCCTACTATTACTGTATTGTTGCCAATTTCCCCCCTTACATCTGTTAATATTTGCTTTATATATTTAGGTACTCCTAGGTTGGGAAGGTAAATATTTACAAATATTGTATTCTTTTTTTGGATTTACCCTTTTATCATTAAGTAATGCTCTACTTTGTCTTTTATTAGTCTTTGTTTTAAAGTATTTTGTTTGATATAACTTTCAGCTTTTTAAAAATTTTCTTTTGTGTGGAAAACCTTCCATCTCTTAATTTTAAGTGTATGTATATTTTTAGATGTGATGTGAGTCTGTTGTGGACACATAATGAGTCTTGTTTGTTTGCTTGTTTTTTTTTTTTAATTTTTTTTTCAACATTATTTTTGGGACAGAGAGAGACAGAGCATGAACGGGGGAGGGGCAGAGAGAGAGGGAGACACAGAATCAGGAACAGGCTCCAGGCTCCGAGCCATCAGCCCAGAGCCTGACGCGGGGCTCGAACTCACAGACCGTGAGATCGTGACCTGGCTGAAGTCGGACGCTTAACCGACTGCGCCACCCAGGCGCCCCATGCTTGTTTGTTTTTTTTTTTTTTTAATCCATTCAACTACTCTATATCTTTGATTAGAAAATTTAGTCCCTTTACATTTAAAGTAATTATTGATAGGTATGTACTTGTTGACATTTTGTTCATTGTTTTCTGGTGGTTTTGTAGTTCCTCTCTGCTCCTTTCTTCTTCTCTTGCTCACTTCTCTTGTGGTTTTATGAATTTCTTTACTGTTACATTTAGATTCCTTTCTTATTATATTTTGTGTATCTACTGTATGTTTTGCTTTGTGGTTATCATGAGGTTCATATACAATAGTCTCCTTTAAGTCGGTAGCAACTTAAATATGAATGATTCGAAAAAATTCTACTTTTTTTTACTACTCATCCCTGCATATTTTTTGTTCTTGGTATCATATTTTACATTTTTTTAAATTTTGTTTATCCTTTAACTGACTATTGTAGTTAAAATTGATTTTACTACTTTTGTTTTTTAACCTTCATACTAGCATTATAAATGGTTAATCCACTACTTTTATATGTACCTTTACCAGCGAGATCTTAACTTTGGTAATTTTGTTGTTGTTGTTATCAGCTAGTACCTTTTCTTTTCAGCTTAAAGAAGACCCTTGTACATTTCTTATAAAGCTGGCTTAGTGGGGTGATGTACTTTACCTCTTTCTTGCCTAGAAATCTTTTGATCTGTCTTTCAATTCTGAATAATACCCATCCCAGATAGAGTATTCTTGATTGGAAGTTCTTTTCTTTCAGCACTTTGAATATATTATGCCACTCCCTTCTGGCTTGCAGAGTTTCTTTTGAAAAATCAGTTAGTAGTCTTATGGGGATTCTCTTGTATATACCAAGTTGTTTTTCTCTAGCTCCATTTAAGATTCTTTCTTCATCTTTAAATTTTGGCATTTTAATTATAATGTGTCTTTGTATGAATCTCTTTGGATTCATCTTTTTTAGAACTCTCTGGGCTTCCTGTACCTGAATGTCTGCTTCCTTTCCCAGGGAAGGGAAATTTTTAGCTATTGCATCTTCAAGTAAGTTCTCTTCCCCTTTCTCTTTTTTTCCTTCTGAGACACCTAAGATGCAAATGTTATTCTGCTTGATGTTATTTCATAGGTCTCTTAAGTTATCTTCACTTCTGAAATTCTTTTTTGTCATTGATGTGCTCTGTTTGGGTAAGTTCCACGGTCCTGTCTTCTAGGTCTCTGACCCTTTTTTCTGCTTCATCTCGTCTCCTGTGGAACCCCACTAGTGTGTTTTTCAGTTCAGTTATTGTACTCTTCAGCTCTGTGACTTCTGTCTGGTACTTTCTTATATTTTCTGTCATTTATTGAAGTTCTTACTATGTTCATCATTATTCTCCTGAATTTGGTGGGCATCTTTATGACCATTACTTTAAAGTCTTTATAAGTAGAATACTTATCTCTGTTTCATCAAGGTCTTTTCTGAGGTTATCTTGTTCTTTCATTTGGAACATATTCCTGCTTTTTCATTTTGCTTGATTCTCTATGTTTGTTTCCATATGTTAGGTGAAACAACTACCTCTCCTAGTTGAAAAAGTGTCCTTGTGTAGTAGATGGACCTTGTCTTTTAACTCTTTCCTCACTTTTGGTTGCCTGTCAAACCTTTGGGATTGCCTGAGTAGCCTAACGAGTAGCCTGATTTATTCTTTACAGGTCCCAGTTGTTGAGCATATGCCAGAAACTGTCACTGTTCCAAAGGGAGTGATCTCAGTCAGTACCTAGATTCAGGCTGATTAGAAGCCAGATCCTCAGACAACAACTTTTAAAGTGTGCAAATATATATAGTCCTGTGGGATCTCAATTATAGATGCTGACCTCTGGACTAGGAGATCTGGACATGTCCCCTGAATAACATTTGCAAGAATCAGGGCTTCAGACAAGTGTTTAAGCTGCTTTATGGGGGGTACCAGTGAGCTGTGGTGAGGCCAAGGGAGGGTGCACAGATGGTATGTCCTTGCCTACATTCCCTCAGAGCAACTCTGTAGTCTTTAGATATGTGGAAAACCTGAATCTTGTCAGTCAGGTTGAAGCTCCAGGACAATTAAGTGGGCCTTTTTCATGTAGACTGGGGATATTGTTTCAGTGTGCTGCCTGTGTAGCATCCTAGGTGTGGTATCTTGCCCATAAATGTCTTTCTAATTGTTACAGTCCCTTTAGGTCAAGAAGCACAAGCTCCTTTGGCCACCAGAACCAGACAATCAAAACACCTCTACTGTGTGGATTGACCTCCCCACCAGCTTTAGTGGGGCTGTGGTTGCCTGTGGCTTTATCGAGTTCAGGAAAGAGTGTTGGGGGCAGGGCATGCTTGCAGTTTTAGTGATGCCAGATAAGAGTGCTAGGGGCAGAGTATGCCTATGGCTTTAGTGAGGACCAGGATGAGCTCTAGGGGCAAGACTTCAAGGTTGTGTCCATGTGTGTCTGCCTGTGTTAGCAAGGCAGAGAGAGTGCAAAAAATGTCACTCTCTAATGCCTTCACTAACTAATTAATGATGGAGTTTTGAAGTGGTGGTGGGGGTTCTTTGGAGATGACAGAGAAAAAAGAATTCTTAAAATTTTTTTTAACATTTATTTATTTTTGAGAGACAGAGCATGAGCAGGGGAGGGGCAGAGACACAGAATCAGAAACAGACTCCAGGCTCTGAGCTGTCAGCACAGAGCTCCAACCCATGAACCATGAGATCATGACCTGAGCCGAAGTCGGACACTTAACAGACTGAGCCACCCAGGTGCCCCAAGAAAGAATTCTTAAGGAAATCTTTGGTGCAGAAAAAGTGATTTTATTAAAGCACAGGAACAGGACTTGTGGGCAGAAAGAGCTGCACTGGGGTTGTGAAGAGTGACTGCTTATATACTGTGGAGTTGGAGGAGATAAAGTCAAAAGGAGTTTTCTTAAAGGGATTTCCATGTACTAATGACACAGACTACTGGAGTCCTCACTATTGTTAAGCTAAGGTTATTTTTTCCTTCTAGCAAAGCATTGTCATTAAGATAGTAGGGAGTTCCTGGAGATTAGGCTATTGATAAGATTGCCTTTTTGTAATTTACTAAGATATTTGTAAACTGATGGATACTCTGTCAGTTTAACCACTTGCTTTCTGTCCTTTTCTTTGTTTTTAGGCAGCCAGGAGTACCTAAGAAATATCACACATATCCCACCTGGGTGTGTGTGTGGGGGGGTGTTGTTAGTTTGTACTTTGCCCTCAGCTCGCCTTATGCTCCCTCATCAATTAATATATGTCTGACAGATGCTTTAAAATTAGCAACTGAATCACCTTCACAGATAATTCAGTCACCTCTCAAACTGCTGTGTTTTCCCTGCTTCTTGGAATGAGTGAGGCTGCCTAGGAGGTCCTCAAAAGGAGTATCTCAGATTCCCACAGTCCCCCGGGTCCCCTGAATGTAAGCCTCATTGATTTCAAAAGCCAAACATTCCTTGTACCTCCTCTCTGGTGCAGGTCCCAAGGGTTAGGATGCCCAATATGGGGTGGGCACAAATGCTTCACTTTTCAAGGAGAGGTTCTGGTCTATGAGATCCTTCCCTAGTTTGCGCTGCTGTATGTAGGTTTGGTAAGATTTCCTCTCTTCCTTTCCTATCCCTCTTCCTCCTTACCCTTCTCCTAGCCCTTTTATCTGTTGTTGTGGAGGAAGCTATTCAGCTAGTTTTCAGAGTTTTTTTTCAGTGGGAATTATTCTATATGTAGTTGTAGATTTGGTGTGTCTATTGGATGAGGTAGGTTCAGGGTCTTTTTATGCTACCATCTTGGACCACTCTCTCTTTTTCTAACATATCTTAAGGAATCTTAAGAATTTCCTCACCTTAAGCAATTTGGGTAAATGATTTTGTGAGTTTTGTTTTTGTTTGTTTGGTTGGTTGGTTGGGATTTTCTCAATGGCCTCAAAGACAATCTGACTTTCTCATTTATCTTATTACAATAAAATTACAGGCATTTCAAGAGATCAGAGATAGCCTGGCCACTCAGAAGCATCATCCCATCCATTAGGAAGAGAACCCAAATTAAGGATTCCACCGATTCCAAAAAAGCAACAGTCTGGAAAAGAAGTCAGTGCTTCAGAGGTGATCTGAATCCAGGAAGAAATGCCAGATGCCTATAATAAAAAAAGTAAGTCTAATTTTTACATGTGCTCTTGCTTGTCTTTTTTGCAGAATTTTAAATGCTATTAGAGTTCACTCAACTGCCTCCCTCCTCCAAGGCTGAATCATTGCTAATGTTTACTAAAGAAAATGGTACTCTGTCTCTTGGTCTTTAGAAAAATTGCTAAGTTTTTTTTCATCTCAGTGAAAAAGGTAATTACCATAGTGGAAGACCTCAGTGTCTTAAATTTTTAAAAAAAAATTTTTAAGTATTTTATTTTTGAGAGATAAAGAGAGAGAGCATGAGTGGAGGAGGGGCAGAACAAGAGAGAGAGACACAGAACAGACTCCAGGCTCTGAGCTGTCAGCACAGAGCCCAATGCAGGGCCCAAACCCATGAACTGTGAGATCATGACCTGAGCCAAAGTTGGACACTTAACCTACTGACCCACGTAGGCACCCCGGGGGCTTAATTTATATCATGGGAATTTTTTTTTCTTGGGGTCTTGCTCTTCAACTTACTGGCTATTTGATCTCAGTCACTTTTTAAATCTCCGTCTAGCACAGTTTGCTAATCTGTAAAACTATGGCAATAGTACCTATAAGCACCTGATAATTGTTAGCTGTTGACAGAATTATTGTCATATGAATGTGCTGGAGTAGCCTTTCTACCCTTTTACCTGATAACTTCTGGGTGTAAAATGTCTGGTAGGTAAACTACAGTCACATCAATAGTGGGCATTATTATTAGGCCTGGGATTGAACCAGATGTTGAGAAAAATGAAAACATGGTCCTGACCTTAAACATCCTAAAAAATTTTTATGTGCATAAAATATATATGCAGTAGCAAAATTGTATTCAATTGTGAAGATTTATTAAACTATACACTTTGTGTATTTTTTATGCATGTTTTTAATCAATAAAAGTTAGAAGAAAAAATAGAAAATTGCTATGGCAATCCTATAATGTGGGATGATTAAAAAATAATGGCATTTATAGTCTGGTTGAAATTAGAAATTGGAATTAATTAATTTTTGGAACCATCACACTGATAATAAAGGAGAAATCTTAAATCACCACTAACCTGGTTACCTTATTAATATTGGAATTGGTTCTAAAACCAGATGAAAATCTTTGCCTACTTATAGGATAAGTAAAAGAATTGGTTTTCTCCGTGTCTTTACACTATTTGAACATGTTCTCCTAGAAAGCTTCGAAGAAATAAGTCTTACAGCAATTAATTAATCTGTGGTTTGCCAAAAGCAAGAGAGAGTTTTTCTTCTATCTGTAGTAGAAAAGTCCTGGGACAGAATGTCTGACCCTACTTATCATAAGGTCATCCCTGAACTAGTCATTGATCCAAGGGGGATGAAGCTGCCACTGCCTGGCTTGTAATATCATGGGGAGTGAGAATATTGTGACCGACAGTCCCCAAGACAGCATGTTTTGGGGAGAGGGTGTTTCATTGAAGGAGATGAAAATAGGCAAACAATTCACATCCGTTTGCATAGCACGTAAAGAAGTTTTGACATTCTTTTGCTTGATCAAATTTTCAAAGTGGAGATAAGGAGACTAATTTAGAGATAATTGCTACAATCTGGGTAGGACCAATGAGGACAGCAGCTATGGAGAAGAGATGTGATAAGGAGAGATCTGATGGATGTAGCATCTATAAAAATGCTTGACTCATTGGATGCAGAGGGAGAAATCCAAGGTGACTCCCAGATATCCGATTTAGGTGATTTGGATAAACGTGGTGACATACCTCTTAAAAAAGGAAACAGGAACAGAAGTAACTTGAGGCGGAAAGGAAGTAATAAGTTCAGCTTGGGACATGTTGAGTTGTAGAAAATGATAATGAGTTGGAAAAACATAAGTAAAACCATACTGTAAAATTTTTAAAAGTAGATAGATTCTTTGAACAAATCTAAGTTTACTTAATTCAAAACACTTACGAAGGAAAAAAAAGAAGCAAAAGACAAGTTCAGTGACTTGAATTTCTTCTGGCAAAACTAGCACTTTGGCTTATTTGGATACTAAAGCAGCCTTGGCCTTCTTCTCTTGAGAGTATCCTTTTTCCACAGCATTTTATTACTACTGAGAATACCTCTTTAAAGAATATCATTTTTCTCATTTCAAAGTATTTCATACATTTTAGAGACCATTTGAAAAGACAAAGTAAAACAATACATCATGTACAATAATAAATACTTTGACAGTCTCTTGTCTCTAACATGTTTTCAGTTATTATAAATAACATGTCATTATAAAAAATAGAAAAATATATAAATATATATAATATAAAATATATATATAATATAAAATATTTATATTAAATATATTGACATATTAATATATTTTGATATATATTAAAATAAAGTATATTTAATATATTTATATAGTAATTAATATATATTAAAATATAAATATATATACATATATAGATATAGAAAAAGAGTTAAGATCACTTAAATCTCACTACCTTGAAATAGCCACTGTTAGTGTTTTGTCTGTGTTTTCATGAGTCTCATATATACACACACACAGATGCAAATTTACTTAGATGGTATCATATCATATATGCTCTTTTTATCACAGATATCTATGTATTTTTAAAACTGTTTATTACTTACTTATGTTTCTTTTATGTTTCCTTCCTTTTCTTTATTCCTTTATTTTCTTTATTCTCTCTCCAAAATATCTTACTTACATTAATGATATATATGTTTATGTATATTTAGTAAATTATATATTATGTAAATATAGATACATATATTTTATGTATGTATGTATAACGGATATATACAAAGCTATGGAGAAATTGGTAATTGTTTTAAATTTGTTTTTAAAAACTAAGGTCAAGGGTGTCTGGGTGGCTTAGTCAGTTAAGCATCTGACTTCCGCTCTGGTCGTGATCTCTCAGTTTGTGGATTCTAGCCTGGCGATGGGCTCTGTATTGACAGCTCAGAGCCTGGAGCCTGCTTCAGATTCTGTGTCTCCCTGTCCCCCTACTTTCACTCTGTCTCTCTCTCTCTTTCTCTAAAATAAAGAAACTTAAAAAAAAAAAAAAAAAACCTAACATCATATTCTGTATACTTTTCTGTATCTAGCTTTCCTCCCTTTCTCCCCATTGTGAAAATCCTGTCAAATCATTTGTTTTAGGTACCACAATAGATTGTCTCATCTACTTGAGAGTAACTTTCCTAAGAGCAGGGACAGTGTCATATTTGTTTTCTGTAAAACCTAGTATCTCAAAGCATAGAGCAGGGACATAAGAGTGAACATACTGATGTTTTCAATAGCTTGAAGCTAGACTATTGAGGATGAAAATATTTAGGCTGAGTAATTCATCAAAGCTCGTTTACGCAAATCAAGAAGTGACAGAACTCAACACCCCATGAAGTTGATATTATTATGTCTTCCTGTTTCATACATGAAAAAAATGAGGTACATAGACTTAAAACAACTTTTCCAAGAACTCAACATCTGCTGATTGCATAGTACCACACCCCAGTCTCACAAATGCCAACAAAATGTTTTATCCCTCATGTTCTGTGAAATAAGTGTCAGTCATGATAAAATCAGCACACCCCTCTTGGATAAGAGAATAACTGAATCTTGAGGACTCAGATCATGCTTTTTACCAGGAGCTTTTCATGCTTCTCCAGCAGTCAGTTTTCCTCTTTAGTGGTCTTTTAGGTGAGTACTGGACATGAATTTTCACATTTCATTTACAGAAGAGAAGATGGAGACACAATGAGGTTATTTTATCAAGTGACATGCAAGAAGTCAGTAAAGGAAAGAGACAAAGAAGCCAGTTTTATTGACCCCCAGGCTACAATTCTGCCTCCCAACAAAACCTGAATTCTGGAAAACCCCGTTCAGCTTCAGTTTTGTTATAAAAGTAAATCTCAGCACTCGGTTATTTTATGGCTTTCAGGAGAAGAAAAGCAGGAAATGTGGTGATGCTTCATTAGGGGCTGGTACATAGCTGGGAATGCAGAGTCAGGCTGTGTCTCTCCTGAGCTGGGTGTGCTGCACAGATGGCCTATATCAGAGCCTCCCAGAGAGTTTGTAGAAAGGAAGAGCCTGGATCCACCCACTGAATTGGAATCTGGAGGATGGAGCCTGGAATTTAGGGGATGAACTATGGGATACACTTTTAATAAACATGTCAGATAACTTTCATACATAGTAACAGTTGAGAACAATTGTTATGCCCTTCAAAGGACTCTTTTAGACATCTTGGCTTAGTGGGAAAGGCAGCCACTTACTGTAGACTCTTGGGGAAGTTACTTAAATTCCCCAATTCTTGGTTTCCACATCTATAAAATGGGGATAATAGCACTTATTAACACATGAGGATATCATAATAATAAAAGTAAAATATGTAAAGATTCTGGTACTTTATGATTAACTATAAATGGCATTAGGCCCAAATCAATCATAATTAGAGAGAAAGCTTGTGAGCTTTTGAAAACATGAATCTGATTCACTTGGTGTCACTTTCAGTTTGGAAAGAATCTTGAGGAAAGGAAGTTAGGAATCCAGTGATACGCAGTGACTAAACTCAAATGAAGGTCAAGATCTTAAAACTCTTTTTTTTTTTTTTAATTTTTTTTTTCAACGTTTATTTATTTTTGGGACGTAGAGAGACAGAGCATGAACGGGGGAGGGGCAGAGAGAGAGGGAGACACAGAATCGGAAACAGGCTCCAGGCTCTGAGCCATCAGCCCAGAGCCCGACGCGGGGCTCGAACTCACTGACCGCGAGATCGTGACCTGGCTGAAGTCGGACGCTTAACCGACTGCGCCACCCAGGCGCCCCATCTTAAAACTCTTTATGAAGCACCATCACTCCCTCATGGCATTCTTTAGGAGCAGATGGAGGGGTAACAGGATGTGAAAGCAGACCCATAGGCATGGAACAGAGGATGGCAGTTGTGAAATACATTCAGATGGCGTGGTGCTGTTTAGATAATGATGGTAAAACTATGTTATGTTGACCCCGGTGCCAAATGGTGAAGCAATGATACCAGGACAACCTGTAAAATAGCAATATAAATACAGAACTTAGGGAAAATATGGGGATATGCCAAGTTAGGGGAAAAAACAAAAAACAAAAAACAAAAAAGACCCAGAATCTTCATGAATTCTAACTTTATAAATGCATGTGATGGAAAAAATACATCCCTTTTCACAAAAAAGGAAGCAACTAAAAAATGAAATTTAGAACCAATTCTAATGAGCACTGTAAGAAATTTTACCAAGACAGCTTCTTAGACATGACTAGAAATAAGTCACAATCTTCCATAGCCTTAGAGATCTCAGCAGTGGAAAGAATAACTAATTCTCTTAAGGCCTCTTTCAGTAGGAACAACCCCTCTACCCCCATTTTATAATAACACGGTAGAATGCTAACTTTAGTCTTATTTAGTCTTAAGTCCATTCTGAAATAAGAATATTAATAAACTGTCATTTCCATTAATAGGTTTCCTATGTTGTGCCTCTTGTTTTATGTTCCGTTATGCATTGTTCTTTAATACAAAAGCAAATTAATCAAAGATGGGGAAGAAAATGTTAAGTACCATTTATTGAGTTCTTAGCTAAGGCTAAGATTTTTTATTTCTGTTGAGTTGTATGAGTTCTTTATATATTTTCAATATTAACTCCTTACTGGACACATGATTTGCAAATATTTTGTCACTCAATGGGTTGCCTTTTCATTTTGTTGATAGTTTTCTTCGTTGTGTGGAAGCTTTTTAGTTTGATGTAGTTCCACATGTTTATTCTTGCTTTTGTTGCCTTTGTTAACTGCTATTATGATGCTCATTTTACTTATGAGGAAATTAAGGAGCAGGCTCAAAATCATTGAACTTGTCAGGGTCAGAGGAAGGATTGGACCCATTCCTCCGTCTATGCACTAATTACCATACATAGAAGAGGGGCCACTCATGTTGTTGAATAAGAAGAATTTCTCCATCAGTGACTGGAGAAACTCTGATTGTGTTAGATTTTGTTATAAATCCACTCCTATGTTTGCCCTGCTTTCTATTCCTGGAACCATTCCCTCAGAGACCCAAAGGGTAACATTACAGCAATGAAATGAGCCATCTGTCACTGAATATTTTGGCTGCAAAGCTTTATTTTGGATCTAGTAGGCAGGAAAAAGACCTGACAGGGATTCTTCAGGGTGAAGTCCAGGGCAAAGGTCTGGTGATGACATTGCTGGTGAATGAAAATCCTTCTCTCCTACCTTTGAAGGTTTCCACGTGCCTGCTACCCAAGTTGATTATGATGATCTTAATCAGGAAATTGATATGATATTATCAGGAAATGATTTCCTCAATTGTCATACTGCTTCATTTTTGTTACCCGGAATCAGGGACAACTTACCTAATGACATAGAGGGAAAAGAAATAAAACATTTTAAGTGACGTTAAAAATAAGTTTCGGCCTGTGGCCAAGAATACTTAGAATATTTTTATTTTTAGAAGTTGATAAAATTTGCTTACATTTAGATTTCCAAAATTTATTTTTGAAGCAAGGTTTTCTGCTTTGATAAAGTTTACTCATTAAAAAAAAATGGAATTTCACAAGGCTTGCATTTCAGCTTAGGAAACCATGATAGGTCAACACTTTGTTTTAAATTGAATGCAGTGACTAAGGAAAAACACTTTATTTTACTTGCATGAATATATCAATTATTAATCAAAATCAAAATAAAAAAATACATGTTTAATAACCAGAAAAAAATTCTGACATTGGCCTCTGAGATATAGGAGCCAGGGAATGTGCTTACAGGAAACTAGTTAGGAGCAACTTTTGTTCCAGTTAAACAGGAAAAGTCACCTTAAAATTCTTACTTCTATTAACCTCTCAATTTCCAACAATGTGGCTGTCAATTTACCATTTATAAACCTGGGATCATCTTAACCTTATAGGTCTTGGCATTTGGGTGATATATAGGCATTAAATTGGGGATATCTCCCCAGAACATCTCAATACCATGAAAGTCATCATCACTGAGCAAATATTTCACAAAGCATTTTTTAAAATGCTTATTTATTTTTGAGAGAGAAAGAGAGAGCATGAGCAGGGGAGGAGCAGAGAGAGGGGGACCCAGTATCTGAAGCAGGCTCTGTGCTGATAGCAGAGAGCCCGATGTGGAGCTTGAACTCACAAACCATGAGATCATGACCTGAGCCAAAGTCGACACTTAACTGACTGAGACACCCAGGCGCCCCCTTCCCAAAGCATTTTAACACTTGCTAGTACCTTGCCCACCTGCAAGTGTGCCTAATCTAAGACAAAATATTGACCTAAATATAAAGGAGACATAAGTCATTTTAAATAAGAAATTTAGTAACATAAATAATAAATGTTGTATTTTTATTATGTGTAAATGGAAGAACAAAGTGCATGAAAACAGGATGGTAGACAAAAGGACTTTGAAAGTTACAAGTTTAGCCAGGGAAGAAGCAGTTATTCTTTGAGGAAAGGACAGGTTTCCTTGGTAGGTGGTGTGATGCTGAGAGAAGTCAATCATAGGAGCCACTTGGCTTGGCAGAGAGTGAGGGAGCTCCCGACAAATTGCTCACAGAATGGCCGGAAGCAATGCAGACCTGGTTAGGGAAGAGCTATAGCGGTTAGCTCTAGTGGAGCCCGATGGGTCATAGAAGGCAGTTAACGGAAACGATGCTAAAGGCTCAGGAACTGGGGGTTAGGGGATGGAGGGCAAGATGGCTCAAAGCCAATGGCTGCGAATAAAGGAGAGGATATCAAGGGGTTGCTGAATTAAAGATGTAGGGTTGGCAGGACAGCTATGGTTTCTTATTTTTTGTAAGGCAAGTTTGTATATTTTAGTGTCTCCTAGAACTATGTAGTAAGGAAAATTGGTTGCTAAAGTAATGTTGCAACATTCTTCAAAGGACATTGAGTCTTTATCATGTCAGTCTAAACTTTTAAACTTGACACTCCCATGTCCAGAAAGTTAGACATGATTCTCAATGTTATTTCTAACAGTTTCTGGCTGTACTTATAATATCTTGATCTTTTGAGGATACAAGTCTAACAATATTGTTATTAGTTCTGCTGGCTAGGTGTGGTAGGCAGAATTCTAAAATGGTCACCCAAGAATCCACAGAACCTCTGAAAATGGTATATTATATGGCAGAGTTAACCTTTTAAGAGAGAGGTTATTCAGGTACAACTAATCTAACTGCATGAACCCTTAAAAGCAGGGAGGTTTCTCCTAAAAATGGCAGAAAAGAAAGACAAAGAGATTCAAGACCAGAAGGGGCACCTGAGTGGCTCAGTTGGTTAAGTGTCTGACTCTTGGTTTTGGCTCAGGTCATGATCTCACAGTTTGGTGAGTTTGAGCCCCATATCAGGGTCCATGGTGACCGTGCAAAGCCTGCTTGGGATTCTTTCTTTCCCTCTCTCTCTGCCCTTTCTCCACTCGTGTTCTCTCAAAATAAATAAATAAACTTAAAAAAATATATTAACAAAAATAAAGATGCAAGAAGGATTTCATGTACTATTATTGGCTTAAAGATGGAGGGACCACATGATGAAGAATGTGTGTTGTCTCTAGAAACTGAGAGCCATCTTGGGCCGACAGCTAGCAAGGAGATGGAGGTCTCCATCCTATGATAACAAGGAGCTGTGTTTTGCCAACAATCTGAATGCACTTGGAAACAGATTCCTCCTCAGAGCATCCAGATGCGAGCTCAGCGCAGCTGACACTTTGACCTTGGCCTTGTAGATCCAGCCAAGACCACCAGACTTTTCAACCCACAGAACTGTCAAATAATAAATGGACACTATTTTAAGTTGCTAGTTTGTGGCAGTTTGTCACACAGTAATAGATAAATGTTATCTGTTATGTCTAGGCAAATGGGACTCCTGCCTGAGTGATGGAAAAAATAAACCTCATCTAGGCATTCATTCTAAATTTCCCTGATCCTGTGGCTTCATCTTATATCACATTTGGTCATTAGCATATATTCTACTTTGTCGGGCACAGGAATATGATGATGCCTCTGTGTATTTCTTTCTGACAGCCTGGAATGAATGATGCTGCACTTAATTGTGTATCCGCTGGTGCAGGATTTAGCTCCATGAGAGCAGAAGTCAGTTTCACCAGCTGCCCTGTGCAGGGAAATCATCCTTGACAAGCTGAGATTTGCCTCAACTGTCACTCACTCTTTGAAATTCTTCTCATTTGTGGAAGAAAATGTAAAAAACAAAAATACATCAGAGGCTGTTAAAATTGGGGTGTTGCAGAAGGAAAAAAGACCCTTTACTGTAACATCAGGCAGATTTTCAAAAGGTTCCTAGGGAATGCAGCATTAGCTGCTAATGCACTTGGACGCTTGTGTTCAGGAGAATATATGCTTCTTACATATTCATGAGGGAGCTTCAATGTGCATACATCTCAGTGTTAAGGAGAGTCAAAACAAACTAAATCTGGAAGGTTGTCCCACATTCCCTTTAGAGCTAGGACTGTGAAGTACCCCCTGGTCCAGCCTTTAAAAACCTTGATCTAGAACAGAAAAAAAATTTCTAGAAACCTGCTTTATGTTTTATTTTCTTTCTTTCCTAGTTGGAGGTGAGAAAAGAGGCGAAAGCCCAAGCAAAACCATTATCTTCAGGCCTGATAAACTAATAGGTTGATGTTACCCTAAACTCTGCTTTGAAGGACCCAACCCCATCTACTGGGTGAACCAAGTTGAAACAATCATGAGTTCCAGTCCCTGCTCTTTTCTTATTAGAAAATAAGAATTTCTCATCTCAAAAATGAGGAAAGTAATACTTAGCTCATAGGGCTGTCAGGAGAGTGAAGTATGAAGTATATGGAAAGCCTTTAGCATTGTACCCGGCATTGTAAGGGCTCCATGGAGCAGTTTATCGATGTTATTTTTACCTCCCGTTTCTCTGGAGGAGACACAGGGTTGTGTGCCTAGAACTCACTGGTTAATTCCTGATATAGCTTTTGCAGTGTAAGATTCAGTTCTTACAGTTTGCAGTTAGCAATGACTGAGCAGCACAGGAGTTGTAGGACCTGATGAAGATGGAGTGTTGTTAGCTTAGTTAAAATGTGTCACACACTTTCAGTTACAGCACTACTTTAAAGGCAGTGTTTAGAAATGATCGATAAACTTGTGACAATCTGCATACATAACTATATATTTGGAAATACACATCCAGATGGCCATTATTATTGATTATAATACAGGGTGATATAGAGGAGTACAGAGTCCTTTTAGAGGGATTTTGTAGGTAACTAATGTCTACATCAGATTTCATAGTTTATAAAGTCTTCCACAGCCATTAGTATAACAGTCCTTTTGGGTTATAACATCTCATAAGCATCATCATCTTCGTTGTTATCCTCATTAATCATTAAATGAATGATGACATTAAGATTCAGGAAGGCAAAATGACTTGCTTGAACTTGTTTGTGCTTTAAATTCCTAGGAGAAAGAAAGATAGAAAGAAAAAGAAAAAGAAAAAGAAAGAAAGAAAGAAAGAAAGAAAGAAAGAAAGAAAGAAAGAAAAGAGAGGAAGGTATGGAGGGAAGGTGGGGGAGAGAAAGAAAAGAAAAGAAAAAAGAAAAGAAAAGAAAAGAAAAGAAAAGAAAAGAAAAGAAAAGAAAAGAAAAGAAAAGAAAAGAAAGAGAAGAGGAGAGGAGAAGGGAAAAGGAAAGGAAAGGAAAGGGGAAGGGAAGGGAAAGGGGAAGGAAAGGAAAGGAAAGGAAAGGAAAGGAAAGGAAAGGAAAGGAAAGGAAAAAGGAAAGACATTCCTAACGACTAAGATTTTTTTCCCCCTTTCTAAATACTCCTATGAAGGGGGTGGGGTGCATGGGTGGCCCAGTAAGTTGAGCGACTGACTCTTGGTTTCGGCTCAAGTTGTGATCTGTTTGTTGGTTCGAGCTCCATGTTGGGCCATGTGCTGGCAGTGTTGAGCCTGCTTGGAATTCTCTCTCTCCCTCTCTCCGCCCCTCCCTCCCCCATCTCTCTTCAAAAATAAATAAATACACATTTAAATAGATATTCCTGGGGCACCTGGGTGGCTCAGTTGGTTAAGTGTCCAACTTCAGCTCAGGTCATGATCTTGTGATTTGTGGGTTTGAGCCCTGCTTTGGGCTCTGTGCTGACAGCTCAGAGCCTGGAGCCTGCTTTGGATCCTGTTTCTCCCTCTCTGTCTGCCCCTCCCCTGCTCGCACTCTCTCTCTCTCAAAATTAAATAAACATTAAAAAACAATAATAATTAAAAAATAAAAAGATATTCCTATGAAGGGCAATTTACTTCCAAGGAGTTATTGACACATTCAATTGGGGAAGAACAGATTAATTCTTGTATGTACCAGGACACCAATTAGAGATAGTCACTATATGATACAATAAGTTATAGCAATCTAAATTTGTTATCAAGACAGGTAAATTAAGAAATCTGTTCCAAACTTCAGTGTGTTTTGTAATTAAGAATATGATTGAGATATGGGGTGATGTTGGACTTGTGATATTTAGGAAGAAGGTGGAACCATGCAATGAGGTTCCTAGATACTTCTATTTCTCCATAACTCATTCATGGCATAAATCTCTACAGGAAAGAAAGACATGTTTTGAAGTGCACTTTTATTTCTAGTTGTATATCTGTGGCCATGGAAAAATAAATTTTGTGCCTGTAAATTCAAAGGGTTGGAAGAAGAGTCATATTCACTTAGAAGCTCATTTATAACAGCTTCATAATTTCAGAGTTTTAAAGTTGCTTCCATACAAATATATCTCATCTGTTCTTCTTCCTCTGTCCACATTTGAAACACACAGAATCTTGGTAATAAAACCTCTAAGGGCAATGCTATTATAAACATTGTAAGGAAAAGAAGTTCAGGGACTTCTTGGAGAGTGTATCTTAGGGAAGGGGAGATCCTACCCCTTTTCCTTGGCGATACTGTTAGAAATAACAGATTAGTTACGTGTTCAAGACGCTTGTGGTTTTTTTCCCTTCTGGCAACTACTCAGCTATTGCTTTGCCTCCAATAGAAACCATCTCAGTTTCTACACAGGCATCTGTGTTCTGTGGTTCCCAAAGCACAGGACCTTGGGGAGTTGCCTCGCAGTTTGCCATAGGTTGATCTTGCATTAACATGTACATTTTGATTTTTATAAAAATGATAGTTCTACACAGTTAACTCTGGTGCAACTTAGAATAATGCTGCAAAAACTTTGTCACTGGACTTTTGCCTTGGTGGGATTTGGAGAATATAGCACAGTCAGAGAAATCGAAAGGAATCTATCACCTGGGGGGAAGCATGCGTCTATTTGATAAGCAAGGAAGTAACCATAACCCAGGGGAATCCAGTATGTTCTTTTCCTCAGGGTTGGGGAATGATGGGGGAGTAATTCAAGAATGTTCTGATTGGTAATATAAAATGGGCACACAGAGAAGGCTGTTTCTGGAAGAGGTGAGCTAGGATATATGCACAGGTCCTTGGGAAAATGATAAGAGGAGCTTAGCTGTCAGTAGATAGGCTGCTCCTAGGTCACAACCCTCAGTTTGTTGTATATTTTTATGTTATTCGAGTATCTGAGTTAATAGGAAGTTTTGGTCTATATCTTGTGATTAGAAGAAGAAATTTACCCATATATCAGGTACTGTTCTGGGGCTGATGAGAACCAGTGAGCTGTGTGACCAATGCCAAATATAAGTCAGGGAGATTGGGTGTCCAACAAGGCAGAAGGAGGAGTCTAGGACTCTCTCTCAAGTGAACCTAAGGTCAGGAAGTTGCCTCAATGACTTATCTAGATCAGTCCATGCATAGCGGGATATAAAAATGGGATTGTTCTTTTTGTATTACTGAGGGATTAAAGGCACAAAGTACCTCACTTTCTATATTTAAAGTGATGTCAGGGTGTAGTGAGAGATGCCGGTGCTGAGAACCAGCCTTATAACCAACCACCTTCCCTGCCTTCCCTTCCCAGCTAAGGTCCCCAAATAAACTGCGTGTGTGTGTGTGTGTGTGTGTGTGTGTGTGTGTGTGTGTGTTGGGGGGGGGGTGGTTGGAGATAAAATGCTGCTTTTAAAAAGGTACTATCTTTGTGGAGAGAAGTTTTTCTTTCCATATACTGTATACATTATCACCTCCCAAGGCCAAGGAAGGGATATCTCAAGATAATTGCCAAGACAGCTTGTGGGGATGGGGTGGGTGGGGTGGGGTGAAGGTGGGGGTGGGTAGATGGGGGATGGGAGGAGGCAGGGTGCCTGAACTTTTCTGCCCTCTCCACTTCCACAGACTCAGAAACTAGGATCTCTTCATTGAAATTTGAGTCCCATTAGACTGCTGAGTGCCAGTTGTTCCTGGGGCAAATAGATAAAGTTCTGCAAAGAAACAGGCCAGGAGACCAGATTGCATAGACACAGTGGTTCTTCCTCTATTGACAAGGGCATGAAAATTGAGTAGATGGGGCTAGGCTATATTCTGGAAGATGAATTCTCTGAAGCAAGAGGCCATGAGGCTGATGGCCAATGGTGGGAGCTAAGAGTGGGTGGCCAGAGCCCCCCTCCCAAATCTGCAAATCTTGCAGCGGGAAGGCTGGTCCTGCAAAGAACCCCATATGTTTTCTACACCAGTGTTTGACTCTCAGACACACAAACAGTAACAAAAGTTGCTGTTGGAGAAACAGCATTGATAATAGTGAGAACCACAACTTTGCTCCATCAAATAAGGATGCATTGACCCATTCTTTCATTTCTCGCTGCTCTAACACTGGAGGAGCCAGCACCTAGAGGAGGAAGGAATGAGGCCTGCTAGAACAGATCAGAAATACCTCTTCCTAAGGGCCATCTCTAGTCCCCACCACATACATTCACACATTCTCCTTAGCCTGAGCTAAAGAGAGAAAAGGAAAAATATTTCAATTCAGCAACTGGAAGTTTCAAGACAAATAGTACTGTGTCTTAAACACTGGAAGTAGACTGTTATAATAAGTGAAAGTGGCTGAAAATACTTTTAAGGCATTAATCAGCAAGGAGAAAAAGGGGAGCATCGACAGAAATATTAAATATTTGGAGGCAGTTATTTATTGGAAGAAATAAGATGTTTTTGTTTACACCCAGAACAAATTGAAGCTCCTCAGTAAACTCGGGAAAA
Source organism: Felis catus (assembly GCF_018350175.1). Taxonomy (NCBI): domain Eukaryota; kingdom Metazoa; phylum Chordata; class Mammalia; order Carnivora; family Felidae; genus Felis; species Felis catus. The sequence continues at coordinate 59,112,550 of NC_058374.1, read as the reverse complement.
TGTAACTGGGCAGACTGAAGGTGATAAAAAAAAAATACAGTGCAGCAGCTAAGCTGAGTCCTACCAAGAAGGAAGAGAGAAAAGGAAAAAGAAGGAAAGGAAAAAGTGTGTGTGTGGGGGGGGGGGGTGGGGGGCGGGGAGTAGGAGAGTCTTTTATCTGCTTCCGCCAAGGAGAAGGCTGTGGAAGCTTCCATAATGGGCCTCAGGAACTGCCCTCAATGGAGACTGAGTCCAGAAGGTAATTCTTAAGTCTCTTGTATGACATCTGATCATTTAATAATAAACAAAACCAATGGCTTCTCCCTTTCATGATTGTCATTTAAGCATATATAAGTGTCTTCCTCTAGACTGAACATGCATAGTTCTTCATTGAAATCTTTCATGACTTGTATCCCTTTCTCATGCTCTCTAAAATGTGGTCGCTTTGGCTTTAATATATAGTATTTTGACACGAAGCATTTTCTAAGTCTTTCATTTCCCTTCATGCACATAAGTGATCATTTGATGTCCTGCCTTGAATGTGAGAAGTGGAAGCTAATTCAATACTACTGAACACATTTACAAAGGAAAAGAATTTTTAAGTAAGTTTCCCAATGCACACAAATAGATGAATGGCCAGGATAAATTCTTTCTCCCATTTCTAGAGAATGAAATAGGAATAGATTCTTTCCACTAAAACAGAAAGTTTATTTCTTACCATTCTTTACACTTGTTTATGCCAAAAAGTAAGAGTGGCTACTGAGATTGTCTACATTTTGATAAAACACACACACACACACACACACACACACACACACACACACACACTTTTGTTGTCTTGATCAAGAAAGTGTTATTTGCCTCCACACTTCCAACCTGGCTAATTGTAATTGTCAAGTTGCCAAAATAAGTTACCCTTAAATTGAGAATTTTATTGGAACAGTCATCATAGATGGCTGCCACACAGATTGAAGGGCCACAAATACATCATCTGTAATGCTGGGAGGAACTTTCCTGAAGAATATAAATTTTACTCCCACATGATTTTTACTTTATGGGAGACCATAACTTCTGGAATTCCTAATAAAGAAGGAAAAGAGGGTTGTTTTTAGTAGATGCTTTTAGAAGGAACGATTGAATGTATTCTGCCAAAATGAACTCTTAAAGACTGTGCAGGTGCCTCATAAATACCTAGGTTTAGCCTATGTCAGGGACACATTTACTACTTTGATACTATGAATAATATAGACATTTACTATCCAGTATGACTCTGTAGTAGAACTTACATCAGGCACACTTAGATCACAGGAGCTTAAAAAAGCTAACTTTTTGGTACACTTGAAAAAATAAAGCCATAAGATATATTCTTGTCTGTGGCTTAATGACTAGTCATAGAAATCAGAGATTTTCCTTTTTTCTGCTCACCACTCTTCTTAAATGAAATGACAAGTCAGCATTCACATGCATATATTTAAATAAACACACACACATAATTTTTTTCAAAGATCACAGTGCTTTGAAAGTATTGTTGGGCACCTGGGTGGCTCAGTTGGTTAAGCATCCAACTCTTGATTTTAGTTCAGGTCATGATCTTGCAGTTTGTGGGTTTGAGCCCCGCCTTGGGTTTTGCACTGATGGCAAGGAGCCTGCTTGGGAGTCTCTCTCTCTCCCTCTCTCTGCCCCTCCCTCACGTTCTCTCTCTCTCTCTCTCTCTCTCTCAAAAATAAACAAATAAGCATTTTGAAAAAGTATTGTCTTATGGGTTCTTTATTCACAAACTTCTTTTTCAAACATCAATGAGGGTTGTTTTCTCTGTTAAATAACAACTATAGTGAACATTTTCAGTGAGTAAATTCTTCAAAGGGATTTATTTTCTCTTTTTTGGGGGGGTATTCTGGAAGGGTGTTTATTTGCTCCTGTCAAGTGCACCTCTGGAGAGGCTGGACTTTCCAGGAGTAAAGGCTGTGAAACTAACCTCAGCTATATAGAAATGCCAAACTTCTTTGCTCCTGTACCCAGTAAAGGAATTTTCCTAAAAACTATGCACCTTTTCAGTCATTTTTAAGTTGACATCTAAATTCACTTTAATTGTTAATTGAAGGAAATTCATTTTTTTGTTACTAGGAAGTAGAAAATACTGAACATCTTGTAAAATGAAATAAGAGGAGGATTGACTGTTATTGGATAAATATTTCACAATATGATTTGATTAAATATATTCTAATTACTAACTGGATAAAGCACCCTGAATAGCAAAGAAGCATGTAAAATTTACAGCTATGGAGTTTTTCAAATATTTTAGATTTTTTTGCCCTATAAAGTTCTGTAAAGTACTCCGGTTACATTGAAAAGGATCAGTATCATTGATCTGTATTTGTTAATTATTGTGAATTCAGAAAAAATTTTAAAATAGGTTAAAATAACTTCTTTTTTAATGAAAACTTCATCTTTTTAAAAAAATTTTAAATTTGAGAGAGAGAACCAGCAGGGCAGGGGCAGAGAGAGAGAGAGAGACAGAGAATCTGAAGCAGGCTCCATGCTGACAACAGACAGCCTGAAGCAGGGCTTGAACCCACGAACTGTGAGATCATGACCTGAGCTGAAGTCGGATGCTTAACTGATTGAGCCATGCAGGTGCCTCCATGCAAGCTTCATCTTAACAGATGGGAAGATGGGAGATTCTCTGTGTTTAGGATGCCTTGATCAATCATGGAAGGAGTCTTCTTCCAAACCAGTCTTTCCCTGTTTACCTTTGTTTGGGGCCTTGGAGACTTTTACAACCCCAGAGAAATGCCCAGTAGTAAGATTTGATGTGTATATGTGTGAAGGCATGCCTTTCTTTTATAAAAGAGGAGAAGGACTGTGGAGAGGTAGCCTCATTTTCAGGCAAATCAGTTTTTGGAAAGAGCATATATGAAAGTTGACGATTTGGAAATTTAGTCCCTTAAAACTATTTGTGCATGTAACCCCGAGCAAAGCCCAGTGTAAAGATCACCTATCTAGGCAGTATCTTTCCTCATCTCTTACAATCGAGTACAATTTTATAAGGCATACCTTGAAGTGAATCTTGATCTACTGCCAGTCCTTGCTCTACTTGTTGCAGTAAGATTGACTAATAAACAGGTGAATAATGACAACATCATGATTCAGCGGTATGATGGTAAATGTTTGACACCTGGCTCTTGCAGAAGGAAGGAAGCCTGCTTTATAGCGTTTGCCCATGTCTGTGGTATAAATACTCCCACCATGGACTATTTCAAGCTACAATATGAAGTAATCTGGCTTGCAAAATACCTGAAATTAACTCTCAGCTCTCAAGCTCTCATGAGCTGGTCTGAGCCAGCTCTAGCACACCAATGTGTCATGATTTATTAATTACACTATTCTGATTAGAGTCAGCTGGAGAAGCAGTGGGTTTGCAGTCTCCCAGGATTTTTCAAAATGCATGCTTACATTTGCACACTTATAAAAAAAACCTGATACCTCTCTTCAGGTTTCCACCTGACACCTCTATTGCCATCTGTACCATTCTTTGGCTTTGTACCTAGAATGATGACTGACCTGTCTTTACTTGGTTTCAGCCCTTACTGTGATTTTATTCCATGTGTGTGCAAACCATGTTTTATTCCTGGTACCAAAATTATGTAATTGAACAAATGTCTGCTTCCTAATATGCTTTACAAAATATTGTCGTTAAGCTGGCCTGTTTTATTCATTATCTTTGCAATTTTGGTTTTATTTGGGGGTATTTATAAGATACTTTTTCAGCCTGAAGATACCATTATATTTAATAGGTCATGACCCTTTGATTTAATCCCTTGGAAGCAGAGCCTGAGATAAAGATTTGAGTGCAATTTAGAGGTGCAGGGGACACCAATACGGGAACAGGGAAAGAATACAAGGAAGGGAAGGCAGCTGATTAAAGGTGCATTATTAAGCCAGCTACCACAATGAGTGACTAGAGCTTATTCTTGTGGGTAAACTCATGCCTCAGAATTATCCTGCTGAAGAGATAGGCTGCTGGGGCATTTATACATGAGTCCCTGAGAACCATTGGTTGAGAGCTGCTTCTGAGGGCTGTTTCTGAGGTTGCTCATCCTGGCTTTTCCGTGGTAGCTTTGTAGGCAGATTGTCTTTTGGTCCTGGGAAGTGTCCTCAGGCCAGAGATGCAAATATTGGCAACTGGAAGAGGACCAAGGAGGAAGGGTGGGCACTGACCCAATGTCTGCTTTGTGTTAAAACTTTTGCCAAATATGGGAGTACTTCATTAGTATTACTATTTTGTCTATAAGAACCTCCAGTTTCTTATACATGTACATGGTACCTGAGGAAACCAAACTCAAATCAATCACATTTTGTCTTGACCAGGGTTTCTTACATTAGGCAGGCATTTGAATCTCATAGGAAAATGACCCCAAAGACAAAACCAGAGACCCCCACTTATTCTTAAATGCATCAAAACTTGAGAGCCATTTCTTTAGAAAATGATTCCCAAATATTGGTCCACCCAGGGGATGGTGGGAAGTTTATTATGAAACAATTATCTGGGGTTATTGTATTGAAAATAGATCCAGGGTGCACCTGGGTGGCTCAGTCAGTTAAGCATCCAACTCTTGATTTCAGCTCAGGTCATGATCTCACAGTTTGTGGGATGGAGCCCCACATTGGGATCCATGCTGATAGCACAGAGCCTGCTTAGGATTCTCTATTTCCCTCTCTCTCTGCTCCTCTCCTGCTTGTGCATGCATGCATGCGCTCTCTATCTCAAAATAAATAAATAAACTTAAAAAAAAGTAGATCCATGGATGCTCTCCAGTCCTCCTTTTTTTGGAGGTGTGGCTTCAGGTATATTTGTTTGTTTAAATCATCAAGTGATCATAATGTACAGTCTGGTTTGGGAAAAATGGCAAAAAAAAAAAAAAAGTCAATCCAGCAGTCAGAGGGCTGCATCTACAAGGGCTGGAACCAGGGATGATTTCTAAGCAAGAAACTGTAACTATATTTTTAATATATATGTCAAAATTTCTAAGGGCCTGGTGGAGCAGAGTGTGTCTTTACCCTATCTGGCAAAATTGGAATTAACAGTGAATGCAGCTATATTGCCTGGTGGTAAAGAAAGCCCACCAGTTCTGCATCTATGTAACCTTGCCCTATCTGAGTGAGTGTGGACTGACAGGGAGGCACTTACTAGACTAGTATTGCTGCTTGCAATCTGGACCAGAACAGTGACCAGATCTACTGTCCCTTCCAAAGGTGGAAGTTTGGGTGTAAATGGAGAGAAGGGAAAATAGTAGGTATGGGTAAAGGAATGAATACATGGGTTATGTAATGAGGGGGATCCAGTGTTACATTAACACCTCAAAAAAGGCTCAGAGCAAGAGAGGATATGTCACTTGATATGGTGAAGCCATATATTGCTGGCATTGCTATTGCTTTTGGAAGCTGATGAGATGGGATGGAAGTCTGAAAACCTGAGCAGCCTTAGTTTAGGTGACATTTTCATATGATGTGATGATGATGAACTAGATGGTTATTAATGAATGGATGAAATTCTAGTAAAGGCCAATATTTTTTGGCTTTTATGAGTGTTTTGCTATTAGGGTTTGTGTTTGAGGACCAGGGTGTGGACTGTGATACTGTGATTTGTAATAAGAAATATATATTTGGTCTAAGTCCCATTTTTAGAAAGGAGCTGCTAAAATCCTTAAAATTTCCTAAGTGAATAGCGTGATGAAGGTGTCTTGATATCCATAACAAACACTTTTCAACCACACCTGAGTTTATGTTAATGAGATAACTTTTGGACAGCACCTGAGGGTGGGGGTTGGTTGCCAGGGGAACCTCCTTCCAGAAGGAAAAAGAGGCTAGAGATTGAGTTCAGTCACTAATGGCCAGATTTAATCAATCGTGCCAGTGAAATGAAGCCTCTATAAAAACCCAAAAGAATGGGGTTTGGAGAGCTGGAGAGCTTCCAGGTTGGTGGACATATAGAGCTTTGAGCAGAGTAGCACACTCAGAACTTGCCAGCTGTGTGCCCCTTCCGGTACCTTGTTCCTTGTGGCTGTTCCTTAGTTATATCCCTTTGTCATCAACTGGTAAATATAAGTGCATGTTTTTGAGTTCTGTGAGCTGCTCTAACAAGTTAATCAAAGCTGAGGAGGGGTTCATGGGAACCTCCAATTTATAGCTGGTTGGTCAGAAGCACAGGTGACAACCTGGACTTGTGGTTGACATCTGAAATGTGTGTGCGTGTTATGGGGGAGGCAGTCTAGTGGGACTGAGCCTTTAACCTGTGGGATCTGATGCTGTCTCCAAGTAGATAGTGCCAGAATTGAGTTGAATTGTAGAACATTCAGCTGATGTGAAAGAATTCCTTGGTGTGGAACCACACACACACACACACACACACACACACACACACACACACACATTGGAATTGTCAGAATTTTAGAAACAGGCCTGGGAATGTTTGCCAACTATGCTTAAGCACTTTAGAGGAAATCTTTTTCCTTTGTCAGTGACACAGTTGATTAATACCTTGCCTCCTATTCACTTTCATCTTCTAATACATGCCCTCCCAGATTGTCTGCCATAAATATGGAGTAGTTTTTAACTTTCTATTACACAGACTGTTTTCTCTTTTTCTTTTTTGTTCATTTTTATTTATTTTTTATTTTAGAGAGAGTGTGAGCAGGAAAGAAGGGCAGAGGGAGAGGGAGAGAATCTTAAGCAGGTTCCATGCTCGAGGTGGAGCCCTACACAGGGCTCCTGGGATCATAACTTGAGCCAAAATCAAGAGTCGGATGTTCAACCAACTGAGCCACTCAGGCATCCCTGGACTATTTTCTTAAAAGTTAAATTAAATTAGGGGCGCCTGGGTGGCGCAGTCGGTTAAGCGTCCGACTTCAGCCAGGTCACGATCTCGCGGTCCGTGAGTTCGAGCCCCGCATCAGGCTCTGGGCTGATGGCTCAGAGCCTGGAGCCTGTTTCCGTATCTGTGTCTCCCTCTCTCTCTGCCCCTCCCCCGTTCATGCTGTGTCTCTCTCTGTCCCAAAAATAAATAAATGTTGAAAAAAAAATTAAAAAAAAAAAAAGTTAAATTAAATTAAATTAAATTAAATTAAAAGTTATATTAAGGAAGACACTTGTTGGGATGAGCACTGTGTGTCATATGTAAGAGATGAATCACTGGGTTCTACTCCTGAAGCCAACACTACACTGTATGTTAACTTACTTGAACTTAAATAAATTAAAAAAAAAAAGAAAGATAAAAAAGAAAATAAATTTTGCTAGTTATTGCAACTCTTCTATGAAGTCTTCCCTGATTTCTCGTTCCTTTGGCCTTCCATACTCCAATAAAAGCTTTCCTCATGGCACTTCCCACTTGTATGGAAATGATGTGTTTGTTATATGTTGGTGGTTCCTGCAAAACTGCAGGCTTCACCAGGTATGGACCTGGTTTTACTTAGCTTTGTATCCCTATTCTTGAACACAGCATCTGGTAGATAGTGGGTATTAATAAATACCTACTAAACAAAACCACATTTCTCTTTAGGAGCATATGAAAGAAACTCAAGAAGATAAACATTCTCTGTGAAACAAAAACAATTATAAGCCCTTTTGAAAAGGGAACGTTCATCTTATAAGCTATAAAAACTGATGGACTTTCATAAACTAGCATTTATTTGTACTTAACTCCTAAAAGGATTGATTTGGTTAGTATTCTTGCAGGAAAAAAAAATACTGCAGTTATCCACGACCAATCACTAATATGCCTGTCTGTTCTTCCTCTCTTTCTTTTTCTTTCTTTCTTTCTTTCTTTCTTTCTTTCTTTCTTTCTTTCTTTCTTTCTTTCTTTCTTTCTTTTTCTTTCTTTCTTTCTTTCTTTCTTTCCTTTCTTTCTTTCTTTCTTTCTTTCTTTCTTTCTTTCTTTCTTTCTTTCTTTTCTTCCCTTCTTTCTTCCTCCCTCCCTCTTTCTTTTCTTTTCTTTTACATTAGAGAATAAATATGGTTCTTTTTTAGGGAATCATAGATAACATTATTTATGATGATCAAAAATCATCATAAAGGCAGCTTAATGATGAGCCCCTTAAGTCAAAATAAAGAATTTTTAGTAAAGAAAACATCATTTATTAAAATACACTAAAGAAAAGAGAAAATAAGAGGCTAAATAAAAGACAACTCATTAAAAATTTCATCCTAACAACTTGTATAATGTACAAAAGGTAAAAAGTTACTCTGGTGACCTGACAGAAATTCCCTTTGTGGAATATGACTCTGAAATGAAAGATTTTCCACAGTGGTTTATAGAAATACATTTAATTGTATAGTTACTTCCTGTATAGTCAAAGCTTAAGAAAAAGTTATTGGGAGATGTTATAAAATTTCTTTCCCAGGGGGATCATAAGACTGGGATTGAAACCCCTCTACCTGATGGGTTCTAACAGTGGTGTGAGTTAGACCTGAGGACCCTTTAATTTTTCTCTTAGCGTTCAGAATAGTCCACTGTGATAGTGGCTGTATATTTCAAGTTGGATTAGAATAAAATTTATTTTAAGAATAAATTCATCTTTATAAAGAGAGAGAAATGCTGCAATTTGTGATAATGATACACTTATTTTGGGCTCCTGGGCTTCAAATTGATATGGAACTGAATCATATAGAAATTATAGTATGCAAATGAAGCAGTTGAGATGCTGGAGTTTCTTCTCATGATATTAAAATTAATCCTATCAGAGGATGCTGCATGTTAAGTCAGGAGAAAATATTCTCAAATGAATGTTGGGTTTCATGTTAGAACATCAAAAATCATCATTTGGTATCATTTGATTTTTGACTGAAAACTTCTTATGATAAAACAAGGTTTTCTCTCTCCCCTCACCCCGTTTCTTCTTTCTTTTTCCTAGAGGTTACCTTGCGAGTTCTTAATTTGGTAATATTTTTATGCTGCTCCTGATAGGAGGTCATAAAAAATACTGGGGTTTCTGAGTCAGTCGTAATATGAAAAGTACAGTTATCTCACTTTGTGTTTATGAAGGAGAAGAAGCAAAAGAAAGAAGAAAGATAGTATTAAAACATGGTTTTTTAAATGGCCAGAGTTATAACCTGAGAGACTGAAGGCCCCATTTATTCACAGGAGAGGTATGAAGGAGTTATCTGTGCCGGTGGTGACTCCTCCTGCTGAGCCGAAGGGCTCACCCACAGATGGGAAGGTGATTTAGTTTCTAGAACAGTTCAGTCTTCTTGTTGAGTCCACTCACAAAGGTGCTAATTAGGGGATATTGTTATGCTGTTTTTGTCTTTTTTTTTTCCGCTTTAACAGCTGTTCCCCATGAGCTGGACACAGAAAATTAAGTCATTTTGGAGAAGCAGCTAGGCAAGTTGGATGGCAGTGATTCTGTCATTGCCACAAGAAGCTGGAGTGTAAGCAGAGGCCTGGATATGACAGGCTCAGAACCCCATAAATCCATGGACTTCCTAAATCCGGCTAAATAACCTCTCCATGCTAAGGTTAGAAACCACAGAAGACCCAGCTTTAACAAAATGATAGCTTTGGGGTGTCTGGGTCTCTCAGTCAGTTAGCATTTGACTCTTGATTTTGGCTCAGGTTTCTCAGATTTCTCACAGTTTGTGGCATCCAGTCCAGCATCGGGCTCTGAGCTGACAGCATGGAGCCTGCTTGGGATTCTCTCTCTCCCTTTCTCTCTGCCCCTCCTCCACTCACTCTCAGTATCTCTCAAACTAAATAAATAAACATTAAAAAATAGCTTTTGCACACAAGAATTAAAGATGAGTAAAAAATATATACATTTTCATTTTTTTCTTAGACATACATGAATTTTTGCAGCTGGTATTGTTCTAATCACTTTACATCTATTAACTCATTTAACCCTAATACCAACATCAGATATAAGGTAGACATTATCCTCATTTTACAGAAGTCAAACAAGTACACAAAGGCAAGGAAACTGAGGCATGAAGTGGTTAAATAACAAATGAGTTGTGAGCCTAGGATTCTAACTCAAGCAATCTTACAACTAAAAATAAAATATCCGTATGTTTATATCTAGAATATAGAAACAATCAGGACACATAGTGTAGTAGAAACCTAGTACTCTTTCAATGAAGAGTTTACCTGAAACTAACTCAAGTATATCATTCAAGTTTTGCCTAGCAAGAAAACACTTAACACTTAGAATTAAAAATCTCCAGATTCCAGTACTGTGACACTTTGATACTTGCAACAATCTCACCTACTCTACTTGTATTCCCAGCTCCTCACCCTATGTTTTAGATGACTTCATGTGTGAACACTGATTTAAATGTCCAAACCAGGATCTAGGGAGAAGCTACTATAAAAGGTTACAACAAACTCTTGCTTCCTTAGTACATTGCCTGTGGGGAGCTGCCAAATACCTAAGAGAAGCTGCATAATAAAAACGACCCAGATGGTCTCTTTTCTGACACTTTGTATGAAGCCCATAAAGCGTTATTGTTTTCTTTACCCATATTATATAATGCAGGTCATACAAAGGGACAGTGAAACCTAATAACTGTTCACTAGCTTTGGAAAAGAGAGATACAGAAAATCATTTGTGGTACAGAAAAAATTCAGTTAAAAAAATATGGGTCCCAAGTATTTATTCAGCAAACTTGGGAATCTATAGAAATTGAAGATTTTAAGTGCTTGATAAAACTCTCCTATAATTTGTTTTCAGTTATATCTACAGGAAACTTTGCTTTGCCGTTTTACTATTTATTTATTTATTTGCCAAATGAAGAAAAATTTTATCATACTATGTTTTTGTTTTTATTTGTGCCCCTGTCTTGGCATAAAGAAATCATTCTTTATTGGTACTATATTATCTATGAACTGGAATAAAAAATCTCTTCATTAAGCCTCAAAATTACTCTTAGAAGTCCTAAGCAGACAATTTTTTAACTTATGAAAAATATTTTTCCTTTTTTTTACCAATTGGAAGATATTTCAGATACTATTAATTTTTCGTAGTACGTACCATCACATTACCTCATGGTTCATTCCTGTCGTTGCTATAGGTAGTTATAGTAAGGAAGGTTAATCTTCTAGTCTAGATTTTATATGACAAATACAGAGTGTTTTGGGCAGTTACAACAAAATTATCTTTCCAACCCTTCTTTGGCATGTAATATTTAAACAAATTATAATTTTTGTATTCACTTTTTTCTCTTATTTACTTATCCCACTATAAGCACTCAAGGCTTGTCATCAGTGCTTCTGTTCTGCGAGGCGTAGGGAGACTATTTGTTCAAGGTCATTGTGTTAGTATGTGATGACAGGAGATGGTTTCTATTGCTTATTCAAGAAACATTAAACCTTTGTCCAAATAGACCCTGATGTCATAAATGTATCTACTTTCTTCTAACCAATCACACACTTTATTGACAGCCCAGCCTGAGCCAAAAGGGATGACTCATAATTGATTTAGGTATGGATCTGTGATGCAATTCTGGCCAAGGAGATAAGAATTTTAATTCGCATTGCACAGGGCAATTAATGAAACTCAACTAGAACCCAGCTTCCTGACCCCAAAGCCAACCATTTTCTTTCTTCTACACTGGGGACACTCATGGAGAGCATGCTTATTTTTAATAAAGCGTTTGGATATTTATTTGTCATTTGCATTGTCATCTGTTACTACATAACAATTAACCCAAGAGTGTGTTACTTGCAACAACAAATATCTATTGTCTCATCCAACTTCTGAGGGTCAAGAACCCAGGAGTGGCTTAGCTGATGGCCCTGGCTCAGGGTTTCTGAGGTTCTGAGGTTGCAGTCAAACTTGGCTCAGTAAGATATTTTGAGGCAGCGTCCAGAAAGAGATAGAGAAAATTAAAACAAACAAAAAAATTATATATATATATAATTATATGTATTTGGCTTAAAAATTTTCTTAAAATTTTCTTTTAGTCTTTATATTATATCAGAATTTCCCAATCATAATCTGTGATACCTTAGGGGAAAAAAGAACTGTTATTGTAGATGTCTGTATTTAGCACTTATCATACTATCTTGCAATTACTTATGTAACATATAGTAAACTATATTATTATATGATACTAATGACTGTCCCTTTAGACTAGGAGTCCTCAACACTGGCCACACATTAGAATAACTTGGGAGCTTAAAAAAATTACTAATATATGGGCCTCACTCCCATATAATTGAATGTGAACCTCTAGAATGAGTTCTAAGAATTAGTAGGTTTTAAAATCTTCCTAGGGATTTCTAATATGTATATACCTAAAATTGAGAACAACTGTTCCCTTAATTAATTTTTATCCTTTTGTTTATTTTATGCACACTTTTGGGAATCTAAGGAAAACTATGAATCCCTCTTCCTAGATAAATGGGATCTATACATTCATGAAAATGTTTTGTATAATTTCAAGGCATTGTACATCCCTAATTTAGACTGATTTAGCTCTTCAATGTTAGAAACTCTATTTTTAAATTTTTATACACACACACACATACATATATATATATATATATATATATATATATATATGTATATATATACATTTTTTTTTTTGGTATGAACCTCTCTCTGCCTTACCCACCTCCACTTCAAGAAGAGTTTAAGTCCTGGCATAAAAACAGACATATAGACCAACAGAATAGAATTGACAGTTTAGAAACAAACTCATACATCTATAGCCAATTGATTTTTCTTTCTTTTTTTAATCTAAAAAAAAACAGTTCTGTATAAGCATTACAAAATGGGAACATGTTCTATTCCCTGAAATTGCATTGTGCTATTGTGTCTTTAATGTAGCTTCTTAAACATATCTTGTAAGAAATGTTCTGAAGGCATTCTGTATAAGCATTACAAAATAGGTATGTGTAACACACACTGAAATATCACTGTGCTGAATTTGTATTTAATGTAGCTTCTTATTGCTTTATTTTAATTTTATTTTTTATTGAAGTATAATTAACATACTATTATTTTAGTTGCATGTATACAATATAATGATTCAACAATTGCCTACATATCAGTGCTTATCAAGAGAAGTGTACTCTTAATTTTTTTTATCTATTTCACCCATCCACCACCTACCTTCCCTCTGGCAACTACCAGATTATTCTATTTGAATCTTTTTGTTTGCATCTTTTTTTCCCCTTGTTCATTTGTTTTGTTTTTTAAAATTCCATATGAGTGAAATCATATGGCATTTGTCTTTCTCTGACTCATTTCACTTAGCATTATACCCTCTAGATCCATCCATGTTGCAAGTGGCAAGATCTCACTCTTTTTTTTTATGATTTTTTATCTTTATTTTATTTTTTTATTTTAGAGAGAGAGAGAGAGAGACAGTATGAGCCCTGAAGAGGGGGAGAGGGAGACAGAAAGAGAATCTCAGCTGAGCATGGAGCCCATCATGGGGCTCAATCCTACAACCCTGGTATCATGATCTGATCCAAAATCAAGAGTCAGATGCCCAATAAACTGAGCCACCTAGGTGCCCGAAGATCATGTTCTTTTTTATGGCTGAGTAATATTCCATTACATATATGTATACACTTGGGTTACTATATGTATACACTTTAGTATACATATATATAATGTATATTATATATATAATACATATGTAGTATACATATATAATGTATATATACATATATATTATATATATGTAGTATACTATATATAGTATGTGTATACTATACATATATAACATATACATATATATATGTACATATACATATATATATGTACATATATATATGTAGACACTTGGGTTACTTCCATATCTTGGTTATTGTAAATAATGCTTGCAATAAGCAAAAGGGTGTATATATGTTTTTAAATTAGTGTTTTCATTTTCTTTAGGTAAATACCCAGTAGTGGAATTATTGGATCATGTGGTGATTCTATTGTTAATTTTTTGAGGAACCTCCATACTGTTTTCCACAGTGGCTGCACCAGTTTGTGTTCCCACCAGGGTTTCTTTTTTTCCACATTCTTGCCAACACTTGTTATTTCTTGTGTTTTTGATTTTGGCCATTCTGACAAGTGTAAGGTGATATCTCATTGTGGTTTTGATTTGCATTTTCCTGATTATTGGTGATTCTGAGAATGTTTTCATGTGTCTGTTGGCTATTTGTATATGTTCTTTGGAAAAATGTCTAGTTAGATCCTCTGCCCATTTTTGTCTGGATTATTCGTCTTTTTTTTTTTTTTTGGTGTTGAGTATATGTTATTTATATATTTTGGATATTAACCCCTTATCAGAGACATTATTTGCAATTATATTTTCCCTTTCAATAGGTTGCCTTTTTGTTTTGCTGATAGTTTCCTTCACTGTACAAAAGCTTTTTATTTTGGGGTAGTCTCAATAGTTTAATTTTGTTTTTGTTTCCTTTGCCTGAGGAGACATATTTAGAAAAATGTTTCTACAACCAATGTCAAAGAAATTACCACCAAGCATAGGCCAATTGATAATTAAGTCCAGGGCCCCGAGACAATTCAGTGGCAGAAGAAGAGTCTCTTCAGCAAATGGACAACTGGATATCCACATGCAAAATAATGAAGTTGTACCTCTACATTATACCATATATAAAAACTAATGTAAAATAAATGACAATATATGAGTTAGAAGTATAAAACTTGTGGAAGCAAATATAAGCCTAAATCTTTGCAACCTTGGATTTGGCAGTGTATTCTTAGATAGGACACCAAAAGGAGCAAAAGGAAAAACAGATAAATTGTGCTTCATCAGACTTAAAACTTTTGTTTACCAAATGACATCACAAAGAAAGTGAAGTGACAACCTACACAATGGGAGAAAATATTTGCAAATCATACATCTGGCAAGGGGTTAGTATTCAGAATATAAACATATTCTTAGAACCCAACAACAGGAAGACAAACAACCCTATTAAAACATGTACAAGGTACCTGGTAGACATTTCTCCAAATCAGAGAGACAGTTGACCAATTAACCCCTAAAAAGATGCACCATCATTAGACATTAGAGAAATGAAACTCAAAACCACAAACAGGGACTCCTGGGTGGCTTAGTTGGTTAAGCATCCAACTTTGACTCAGGTCATGATCTCATGGTTCGTGAGTTTGAGCCCCGCGTCGGGCTCTGTACTGACTGCTCAGAACCTGGAGCCTGCTTTAGATTCTGTGTCTGCCTCTCTCTCTGCCCCTCCCCCACTCACAATCTGTCTCTCTCTCTCAAAAATAAATAAACATTAAAAATTAAAAAAAACCCCACAAACAGTTGCCACTTCACACCCAGTAGGCTGGTTATAACAACACACACACACACACACACACACACACACACACACACACACATATTGTGGGTAATAATGAGTGTTAACAAGGATGTGGACAAACTGGAACTCTTGTGTATTGCTGCTGGCAATGTAAAATAGTGCAGCCCTTGTGGAAAACAATAGGGTCATTTCTCAAAAAGTTAAATATGGACTTGCCATATGATTCTGCAATTCCATTCCCGAGTATATACCCAAAAGAACTGAAAACAGGTGCTCAAATACTTGTACGTAGATGCACCATTCACCATAGCTAAAAGGTGGAAACAACCCAAATGTCTAACCACTGATTATTAGTAAACAAATGTGTTATATTCTTACAATGGAATACTATTTAGCCACAAAAAAGAATGAAGTGTTGATATATGGTACAATGTTGATGAATCTCAAAAACATTATGTAAGTCAAAAAAGCCAGACACAAAAGCCAGACACACATTTTGTATTATTCTATATATGTGAAACGTCAGAAATAGGTAAACCTATAAAGACAGAAGGCATATTGGTGCTTACCAATTGGTGCTAGGGGAGGCAGGAATAGTGGGTGATTGCTTAATGGGTTGGGGAATTTCTTTTGGGGTGATGAAAATGTTTTGAAATTAGATAGAGGTTGTGACTGTACAACATTGTGAATGTGATTAAATGCCACTGAATTATACAATCTAAAATGCTTAATTTTATGTTCTGTGAATTTCATCTCAATTAAAAAAAAAAAAACTGAGGCAGTCCCAAGTAAACTGGGACATCCTATTCCTTGTAATGTGAGAAAATTTGTATGCAAAACAATGGACTCTTGAGTTATTCCCTGAAACTATTTAAGACATTTATTGGAACACACTAAGTGCTCAATAAATATTTGCTACTATTAAAAAAAAATAGAAGTGGGGATTTGAGACTCTTTATTTTTTTTCAACGTTTATTTTTGAGAGAGAGCACAAGTGGGGGAGGGGCAGAGAGCCGGAAGGACAGAAGATCCAAAATGGGTTCTGTGCTGACAGCAGAGAGCTCAAGCAGGGCTCAGAGTCACAAACCGTGAGATCATCACCTGGGCTGAAGTCAGAGGCTTAACTGGCTCAGCCATCCAGGCGCCCAAGGGCAGTTTATAAAAACATTAACTTTGTATCCTCAGCCCCTTACAGTTTCTGACACATGGTACTCCATAAACTATTTGATACAAAACACTGAAAAAGCAATGTAGTGAAATAACTGATATGGCATGAAGAGCAATATTCAACTTTATATGAGTAATTTTGTACAATTAATAATTAGTCCTTAGTCAAGAATTTGAGCTGGGTAAATCCACATGTAACTTCTGGGAGTCTGAACTCTAATAACACAGAAGTCCAAGGGAAATGGGGAGAATCTCATCTCTAAATATAATGGACTTTACTTCAAATAAGGCAGCAATACCTTTCTAATTGTGAGCTTTGTCAAATTATTTGTTTCAATGCTCACAGAGTCTTAAACTAGGCCGGGATACATGAACAGGAACAGTGTCACTTATTAATCTGTTAGGGAAAGCATTTTTGGGGGAGGAAATTGTGCTAGTATTTTTAGACCTCTACTCTTATTTTTAGCACTACTGCATCCAACAACACATTTCTGGATACCAAATTAATGAGCCTTCCACATATTATCAGTACTTTCCTCTGAGAAGCTCAAAATGTGCTGTGCATTGAGACTCATTATAGTTCTCACATGGTTGGTGTTATACCAGGTTGAGAGGAATAATTACAGTATTTAGTTTTGTAATCTCATTTTATAAAAGCAGATATTTCATGCTCAAACAGGATCAACGATGAGGTTATTTTTAAGTGAATTTCTGCTTATGGCCACTTCTGACAGAATAAATCTACAGAGTCAATCCATAAAGAGAGCATTAAATGGAATTCTGCATTTCACTCACCCAATCCTTCCCCCCACATCTGTTTCCCAGTGTCTGATCTTACTTGTATTAGTGCATGCCACCACTGGCCACCCAAATGCTCAAGGTTGCAACCTGAGAGTCATTGTTGAATCTTCTCTTTTCTTGAGTCCCCACACTCACTTCATCAGCAAGCCACATCTTTTCACTTCTTGCCATCTCCTTGGCCCCGTGTGGTCCCGATGGCCACTTCTCTTACTGAGACTTCTGCAACAACCCCCTCCACTTTTCCTCTTCACTCCTCCAGGCCATTCTCTGTAGGACAACCAGAGCAATCTTTGCAGAAGTGCAGTTGGTCACTGTGGGTGTTGGTTCCTAATTCCTTGTTGCCCCTCATGCTCTTTCTACCTCAGGAGCAATACTGTTGGTTGTTTTTCCCCAGGAAATGCTTCGCCATCTTCCTATGGCCAAGTCCTCATTTGACCTTGAGTATGCTGTCCAAAGAAGATCTCCACCACCAATACGTACAACAGTCATTGTTACCTTTCATCCCTCATTTTTTTCTTCATAACATTTCCAATTTTATAATTATTTTATTGCTGCTTGTTTATTTGTAAGCATTCCTATCTTTAGAATGACAGCTCCCTGATAGTGGGGCTGCATCTTATTGATGGTGGTGTTCCCCGTTTGGTCAGTGAGCCCAGGCACTGCTGATAGAGTGAATGTGCCACTTATGGGTCCTTCCCACTTCCTTTGCCTCTTGTCCCATAACCCCGCCCCTTAAACTTCTGAAGACTGCAGGTAAAATAATTGACAGAGGTTAAACACTGTTTTATTTGCTGCAAAGAGGATTTTCTTACGTCTCTAACTTTTCTTTCGTCTCTAACTTTTCTTTCCCCCGAACATACATGTGTGTAGAAAAGGTGAAGGTAAGAAAGACTTGTATGGAGGAGTTCACGTATTTTTTCTCCCAATCTGTAAGATATGGAAATGAAAATGGGGGAATGTTTGTAGAAAATGTGAAAATTAAATGTTTTTGGAGACAGGTCCAAATTTTGGAAGCAAAGTATCTTTTTTAGGACTCAATTGGATTGATTGCCATGGATACATTTCATGTAAAGTGGGCATAAAAAAGACATATCAAGGTTAAAAATTTAGAGAAAAGGCCATAAATAACCCTTTATGGTTTCTCATAGTTTTCCCCTGAGCAAGCAGCTATGAGAAAACTCCTTTGTCTTCTGATTAAACATATAACTTAGCTATGATACCTTAGAATTTTTTTTATTGTTTTAACATCAAAAGTGGTAAGCTGTATACTCACTGTGGAATCTTCCTACTAGTACAATTTTTGTAAGATTTTACCTACAATTTGGAAAACAATGTTGCCTTTACTTCCTGTGTAGAGCCTGATTTTACTTGGGTAATGTGGGCTATTTGTGGATTCACTAACCACTCACCACCCACACATAAACACACACCCATGCCAGGCACTATTAGTTGAGCAAGACCAACATAACTAAATTATGGACTAATTTACCCAATGTCTTCTGCCATTCTAAGCCTCTCAACTCCCTGGGAAGAGTGACTTCCATTTTTCATTAAGTGTGCCAGGTCAGACATGAGACTTAAACTTAAGTCAGTTAATTATTTTCTCTCTCTTAACATATTGTCTCCCTTAACATTTCTCTCTCTCCTTTGGTTCTTTTGTTTTCACCATATGTGATCTATTCCTTCACTCTATAATGTGCCTTGAGTGATTCAGCCAGTTTCTTGAATACTGTTGTCCTATAAAAAGCCTTATTTTTAAAATCACTTTCCAAAAAAGACCATGTCTCTGGAAAACTTTTGGTTATAGCAAAGTGGGTTTAGTTCTGGGGATGGATTCCCAGAAATGGCAAGGTCATTTCTATGTGGGTTCTTTGGAGGACAGCCCCAAGGAGATGTTTTCCAGACAATTAACATGGAAAGTCTCTCTCTGCTGGTCAGTCCTCCACCTTGCAATTATGTCTATGATGTTTATGAAGGTCAAAGGACCTTGAAAACTTACTAAGTGCTTTATGATCTTTACTTTCTGGTTCCTAAGTCATTTCTTTGAAAACACCTTATGGTCTGCTTATCCCCCTCACCACCTTTGTGTAAGTGTTAACTTCTGTACTCTTTGAATTATTGTCATTAATTATGGGTCAAAACTTCACCATAACACAAAATAAATAGTGGAAAGAATAGTTACAACAGAGTAAATAGTATATGTTGTAGAACTTGGTCAACTTAGTAAATTAAGTTAGAGTACTCTCCCAACAAATTATAATAGGTTTAGATAGTGCACTTAGTGTTTCATTTCTTTCTGTTATTTAGAACACAGAATTTAGTGTAGGTCATCCAATGGATTCCACTGGTTCTCAGAATGCAGTAAACTTAGTCATTAGGACAATGAAGCAATTGTTTACAATTTTAATTTACTATGCCATGTTGTTTCTCACAAATCATCTATATGCCACCTTCTTAATGCCATGTGATTATTTTTAATTAAAATCCTAAAGAAGTAGGGGCACCTGGAGCGTGATTCTGACACAGGTCATGATCTCACGGTTCGTGGGTTTGAGCTCCACATTGGGCTCTGTGCTGACAGCTCGGAGCCGAGAGCCTCCTTCGGATTCTGTGTCTCCCTCTCTCTCTTCCCTTCCCCCACTTGTGCTCTTTCTCTTTCTCTCAAAAATAAGTACACATTAAAAAAAAAAGAAGCAGAACCAGAAAAGTATATTATAAAATTACACATTATGAATATTGATGGAACTATGCTGTAAAGAAACTGTGATTTTTAAAAAATTAACCAAACAATAGTTCATGAGAAAAAATGTAGTTTATAAAAGGGAAATGTATCAGATAATGCATTATAATTATTAAATGAATGAACTTGTTAAAACATGAATAGGCTATAAAATGTCATAAAATGTAGCAGATTAAACTACTTTTTTTGAAGTCTTGCCAGATTTTTTAAAAATGAGTTTATATACTGCTTTTAACAAAGAACTGCTGCAGGCAGAAAAGAAATTAGAACTTGAAAATTTCCATCATGCTTCATTCTCTGGTGAAATTTTCAGACCTTGATAGGGTTTGTTTCATAATCAGCTCTGGTGTTCAATGGCTTCTTTTATTATAAAACAGAATTCTTGCCTAATACAGCCCTGCTTCTTCTTTTTTTTTTCCCCCTGCTCTTTCTGGAGTTACAAATGCATTTAAACAATGACTAAGTCATGCTGCAACAGGCACAGGGAACAAATGAACAAATGCAGCAAGAAATTGCTACACTTGGGTCTGAAATCCTAGCACTGGAGAAAAAGAGGAGATCAATAATACTCGAAAGTGTGAGTTGATGGAAGATTTGGAATAACTCCATCAGGTTTCATACCTGCTGTTTTATCCTTGCTCTTCACAGAACACCCGAACAGTTGGTATGATAGAAAGCATTATAAAACAGTTACTTGCTACTTTTAACTATGTAATATTTGGAAAGGGTCCAGATGCAACTGTCATTTTTTTTTATTACTGGGCTATAAAGTAATTAGAAAGAGAGCTGAAATATAATGAATGCAATAAAACAACTCCCTGATTTAAAATTTGTTTTATAATCAACCCTACAAGTAGATAAACTCTAGGTGTCATTGAACCTTCAGATCTCATTGCGAATATGTTGCAACTTATTTACTTCAGGAGATCAAGCATCTTAATCTTCCTCTACATATTCTATTAATTTCCCCAGACTAACTCAATGTACTTTTCTCAGCAAGAAAAAACAAGTTTCTTACTATAGTTATTTATGAAAATGAGAGACTTTTTTTTTATTACAATCATGAGCTGGCTAAAATTCACTGATGATATGAAAGTGATATCACCAAGCATTGCTATAAACTCCTTTAATCAAATATTATTAGACAAAAAGAATAATTATTTTGCACTAGGGATGATGATTGCCAACGTGGAATGTACTTAATGCCACCAAATCGTATACTTCAAAACTGGTAAAATTGTCATTTTGTGTTATATATATTTTATTACAGTTTTTTAAAAAACACCACAAAAAAAGAATTTTAAAAAGTATTGTTATGCAGTGTTCACCTGGACACCCACCACCAAAGTTAAGAAGAAAACACTATTTTTAACTTTACTTTCTTGTGAAATTCTTTCCAATGTGTCATCCCTCTCTTCTCTGCACAACCCTGTCCTGGCCTGAATTTTTCATTATCATTCCTTTGCTGTATTGTTTAATCTTGCATGTCAAAGAGCTTTGTAAATGGAATTTTACTTCATGTACTTTTCTGCAACAGCTTTTTGTTTAATCTTTAATTCCTGAAATTCATTCATATTGTTACATGTAGCTGTACATGTATTTATTTTCACTATTATATAATATTCTATCACACAGCTGTACCATAATCTATCCACTTATTGTTGATCTGTTGATTGATATTTGGGTTGCTTCCCTTTTTAACCCTTTTTCTTTTCTTTCTTTCTTTCTTTTTTTTTTTGGTTATTACACTAGTGTTGTTATGAGCCTTTTTTCTCCCTGTACACATGGACAAAATTGTCCCTATGGCATATAACTTTCTAGATAAGGTCAAAGTGCTTTACAAAGTAGTCATACTTATTTGCCCTCCTCCAGACTTGTGTTAGTTCATTTGAGTTACTTGAGTTACTTCATTCTCACCATATTTGTAACAATTTTGTCAATCTGGTATATGTAACATGCTAGTTCACTGTGATTTTTATCTTCACCTCCCTGATTTCTAATAAGATTGTATATCTTTTCCTTTGTATTGGCCATTTGTGTTTACCCTTCTGTGAAGAGCCTGCTCCAGCCTTTTGTTCATTTTTCTGTTGGCTTGTCTTTTCCTAATTACTTTGCAGAGGTTCTTTTTGTGAGTTATGAGCATTACACGTCTCCCAATTTGTGACTTATCTTTTCACCCTCTTTTGGAGTCTGCATCAACCATTCTTTTACTTTCCATTATGGGCAAAGTCATGAGGAAGAACAATGATTTAGTTTTCTGAATCTCTTGTTGTCTGATAAATTATTCAGGGTCTATCATCCAACAAGGTTGAGTTCATTTTTCTATCAATTGAAAGGACCACCTGCATCTTGGCATTCAACTTCATCTCAATCATCATTAAACATTTTTGGGGGTGGGGTGGTGCCTGGATGGCTCAGTCGGTTGAGCATCCGACTTCAGCTCAGGTCATGATCTTGGAGTTTGTGGGCTCGAGCCCTACATCAGGCTCTGTGCTGACTGCTTGCTCAGAGCCTGGAGGCAGCTTCAGATTCTGTGTCTCCTTCTCTCTCTGCCCCTACCCCGCTCACGCTTTGTCTCACTCTGTTTCTCAAAAATAAATAAATGTAAAAAAAAAAATTTTTTTTTGAGAGTGAGAGAAAGCATGAGCAGGGAAGGGACAGAGGGATGTGGGGCTCGATCCCACAACCATGAGATCATGACCTGAGCCGAAATCAAGAGTAAAGTGCTCAAATGACTGAGCCACCAGCTGCCTCTAAGGATTTTTATGGTAGTGTTTTAATTGTACCTGAACAAATGATTGCTCCATCCATTTCCTTATCCCACTGTGCAGCATTTGTTCAGTAGCCAAAGAACCTAAAACATAGAGATGCTTTATTTTCTAAGATGAGAAGAAGTTAAAAACGTTCAAGGCTCTCACATTAACAGCATGCCTTTGTATTCAAACAGACCCAGTTTCAAATACTCCCTCCTTCACTTTTCAGATGTGTGAGGTTTTATACGATTTCTAGGCTTCAACTTCATTCTCTCTACTTTGGGACTAACAATAGCTACCTCATAAGGTTTTTGAGTAGATTTAATTGGATAAACTACTTAGAGTACTCATCATTTAACGCATGCTCAATAAATGGTAATTATTGGTGGAAGTATAATTACAAAATAAATTGCCATACCAAAAATTGCTGCATAGAGGTACTTCAGTTCTATTAAAATAAAGGAATAGAAATTTAAATTCCAGGAAAGGTAAAACTTACACTAATCAATTATCAGGAGCAGTAGGACAAATGAGTTGGTACAGTAGCATGAGGGCCACAACCATAAGGTGAGCAAAGGGTATGACATGTCCTAGCCTTCTCCCTCTGCCTCCAAATCCCCATTATACTTCTAGTTTAACCCAGCAGTGGCACAAAGGAATAGCGTAATTAGGAAGTTGATGACACAGAGGACATTTTATTCCCTTAAGGCAAATGGAGGACTTCTTAGAGTCTAGCCTGGAATCCTTTCCCAACTCTCTATTCATGTTGAGCTCATCTCTGAGCCAACACAGAGATCTCGTGATAGAGCCCTAAATCATGCATGAAAAATGCTTTATTGCTGCCCTTAAAGTGTTTATAATCTGGTTGGAAAAGATAGCAATCCCTATAAAACAATTGGAGACTAATGAAGAAAAGGTAATTGTCACATTGTGGCTTTTATTTTAATAGCAATATCCTAGAAAAAGTTAATGCATATAGTAAATCATTATTAATTAAAATTGGTTATTTGTTTTGAAATTTACCTCTTATTTAAAAAAAAAAGGCAAATGTACTTTTAATTCAATATTTTGTTTCCTATCAAAATGTCATCAGTGGTGGTCCAAACTGATCATGTCAGCTTCAAGTTAATTTGCTGCATTTTCTTTGACTGTGTTCATTATCATTTTAAAAAAAGTGGTTCACTTGATTGACAGGAAAGGTGGTGGATCAATTCGTGGCAGCTAAAGTGAACTAATCTGATCAAGGTTACAGACAAACAGGGAGTCATTTTCACAGACAGAGCTGAAATATTTAAACTTGTAGTTCTATACTTTTCCTTCCCACTGTTTCCCAGCTCAAATGAAGATCTATTTTTGTCTGGGTAGTTTAAGTAAAACATCATGTTAGTGACAGGAATGGCTCTCACAGGGAACATGAACCTTAGCTTCTCAGTGACAGCCTGTGCCTGTCTCTCCTCTAGGATGCTTTCCTGCTTATCAGGGGAACAAAGACAAGTGAACATAGGTCCCACTGTGCTGCTGTGCTTTCAAAAATACCTGTGAAATATAAATCAGGGTTTCCATTTCTGAAGCAATTTCAATAACTCTTTAGCCCAGAGGATGGGCACAGATAAATTTGCAAAACTCTTTTCAGAGTAATTTTACATTAAGATACTCAGAAAACAAAACTGAAATGACTGAAAAAAAAACAACAACCAAAAGCATCTGGTACTCCTTTGTAAAATTTAGCATATATTTCTACTTATACAACATGTTCTAAAATAAAGCTATTATTCTCCCCAGGTGGCAAGTATAGATATAAACACCTAGCTAGCAAAATCTTCCTCTCTGAGGTTATAGACTGCCTTGTTTCCAAGAATAAAAATTTAGTGACAATGTCAGCTGTCATACTTACGCCATCACTCATGCAACAATTGAAATGATACGCTGTGTACTCGGCTAAGCTTAGGACAGGATGGTTATTGTCTAGTCAGGAAATGAGTCTTCTGGCATTCTCTTTGGCTGTTAAAGATAAAATGCTTAAGTATGTGTGATAGCTCACTGCTGAGTACACATCTTCAAGCACAGTACACCTTTGACTATCTTTCCTGAGTTCATTAGAGAATGTGTACTACCTCTGACCACAGTTGGAAGTGAATGAGTACAACTAGCCTGCTTTCATTGCCTAAAGAAGGTGAATGATTTTAGAACAAAAATATTCTAATGAAAATAGACACCCTTGAAAAGAGATACACCACCAGAGCATTGATTTCCACTCTAATTCTTGTGTTCAGTGAAGCAAATAATTCTAAAAGTAATTAGGGCATACCTCTCTTTAAGGTTTTCATATATTCAAGTATTTTTCTCATGTGCTCCCTTCTAAAATAAAATTGCTTAGTAAAGAATTAAAATCTATTGAAATTGAATGTGAACCTGAATTTGTTTTATATTGGAGGAAGATGGAGAAGAACCACTCCATACTGATAGGCCCACCATAAAAAAAAAAATCTTAATAGAAAGATTTGTTATAACTTCCCCAAAGGATCTACCTTGTGATTCACCATTGGAGTATGTGAAGGATGGCCCAATTATTTTTTTTTCTCACTGAAATATGATTGACATATAACATATGAATTTTAGGTGTATGGAATGGCATATTCTGATAAAGGCAGTTGATTAGGTTCCAGGTCTTGCTTTTGCACCTCAGGAAATAATGTCACCTTTTGCTTTTATCACCTCAGGAGATAATGTCACCTGTATTGTTCCTTCTCTGACTATTTGACCAATATCCATCAGGGTTCCAGACAAAGAAATATTTCCAGAGGTTATGACTTCTGCCTGTGGTTGGGTGTAAGTCAGTTATTGGCATCAGAATGTCAGAGAGCTGTTATGTTAAAAGATAAGAGATTCCAGATGGCAGGTGGCTTCTGGTTGAGTTTTCAGATGTTTTTCTGTGATGCTGAGGTAAAGGCACATGCCATTGTCCCTCCCTACTCATTACTAGGTTCTAGATTCTTCCTCATTATTCAGAGCGTGGTGGGGGAACAATAGCATCCTTGGTACCTGGAAGTTTGTTAGAAGTGCAAAACCTCAGATCCCATTCTAGGCCTACTGAATCAGAATCTGCATTTTAACAAGATCTCTAGCTGACTTCTATGTCTATGAAAGTTTGAGAAGCATTTCGTTACTGTATCAAAAAATTATTCTATTTGGTCTTTCCTAGCCTACACACCCACCCCCACCTCCCCCCACACAGTGCCCTATTACTTTAAGCATTTCCAAATATTCTTCACTATTCAATTTAATTATGAAATAGATGAGGCCTAATGTCAGATTATGCCTTTTCTAGGTGAAATATGAACTCAGGATTAAGGAAAGACAATACAAAAACTGGATTATTTATAAATTATGTCTCAACATTCTGAGTTTGTTACATTAAAAAATGTATTCTTCAAACTGAGGATTGATGGGGGGTGGGAGGGAGGGGAGGGTGGGTGATGGGTATTGAGGAGGGCACCTTTTGGGATGAGCACTGGGTGTTGTATGGAAACCAATTTGACAATAAATTTCATATATTGAAAAAAATGTATTCTTAATGGATTGGTTTAGTCAAAACTACTGGCTAAATACAATGCTTATTAAATTATGATAATAACAATAGTAATGTCCACAAATGAAATAGTAGAATGAGACATTCTTTTTACCTTGGAATTTCCATTTTTTGCACTTTTATTGGTGTCATGGTTGCCATCACATTGGTAAAGAATCATTTTGATATAAATCTGGAGAAAATAGGTGAATAGATGTCAAAGTCTCGGTTAAAGTTCCTGAGGATAATGTCTTCAGCATTTAAAACTTTTAATGAAAAATTTCCTTCTTTTCTTTTGTTGCACCTGGATAGTATGGGTAAGGTTTGGGTCACATATATCTATGGCACAAAAGACCTGAGTTTCTTTGGGGGAATGTCACAGCTGTATTGGCTCAGACCACATTCAGAATCCTGGAACAGTCTCCTCATTTGACCATCCTAGAATAACACCAGAGACGGTGATATCAGCTAAAATCTCTGAAAGCCCATTATGTTAGATGTGTTCAATGTTTTATGAAAAGAAAACAAAAAATTATTCAATAATAAGCAAATAAGAAAATTGCAGTACTCTAACACTGAAAATTGTTTCTTGTGCTAATCACTATTAATTACCTGATATACATTGTCTCCAATTCTATTATGTGGCAGTCATTACTTTTACTTTAAAGAAACTAAGGCTCAGAGACATTTTAAAACTTTCCCAAGATTATATAAATGTTATAGAGTTCACACTCAAGCTCATGTCTGTATTTCCCACAGAGAGGCTCTTTAAGCTATATATGTCTTAACCACTTGACATATAATGAGTAATTGCCATTTTAGGCATTAGGAAAAGGCAGCTGCATATAGGGGGCTCTTATAATACTCCTCAGCCCTGAACACTGAACCCTTTGGTCCTGTTGGCTAATAATATCGGCCTATTGAAGTTCTAGGTCATAGTGAGCCCAGGTCCCCAAAGGCCCTGCTTGTACTGTCCAAAAAGAATTTGTGTTCATTTGGAAATTCATAAAATTTATAAAAATTATTTTTATAGCTACAGTAACTTTTATCAGTGCTGCTATTATATTCTATTCCCTTAGGGTATTTTCTCTGTTATTGATCCCTCTGATTTTTATATTCCCCCTCTCAATCAGCCCCCACCTCCCCTTATTATGGGCATGGTCAAGCCTCCTATCCTAAAAAAACCCAACCAACCACCAACAACAAAAATTTTTCCTTGATTCAAGTTCTCTTTCATAGTGTTGCTCCATTGTTCTATATCCCTTTACCTCTGTCTACTTTTTGAAAGAATGGCTAAGTCACTTACTGTCTATTTTCATTCACTTATGAAACCATATTCATCCAGCCTTTTCTTCCATCACTCACTGAACGAATTTAACCATGCTTAATAGGTTTCATTATGCTGAGGTTCAGTAGCCTTCTTAGTGGAGGAAAATGGAAATGGAAAGAGAATACAAACTATATTTATGGAATACATGCTGTGAGCCATCTTTATGCAGTGGATTTTATGTATATTTTCTCATCTAACCCTTATAGTAACCCTGTGGTATTTCAAATTATCATTATTATTATTATTATTATATTATTATTATTTAAAATTTAGAAAACACTCCTAGAGCATGTAACTAAAGTTGAGATCTGATTCAAACCCATGTCTATCTGATTGAAAATCTCATGCTCTTTCATTATACAAAGAAAGAAAGAAATGGAGGGAGAAAGAAGAAAGAAAATGAGGAAGAAATGAGGGAAAAAATGCAGAAGAAAGGACTAGAGGGAAGTAGAGGAGGAAAGCTGAATCCAGAAAAGTTTCTCTACAACAAGCAAGAGGTTCATTTTTGTTGTTGTTGTTTATTTATTTTGAGAGAGACAGAGAGAGAGAAGGAGAGAGAGGGAGAGTGGAAGGACAAAGAGAGAGGAGAGAGAATCCCAAGCAGGCTCCACACTGTCAGCACAGAGCTTGATGTGGGGCTTCAATGTGGGAATGTGAGATCCGCCACCTGAGCTGAAATCAAGAGTCAGATGCTTGACCGATTGAGCCACCCGGGTTGCCCCAAGAGGTTCAAATTGATCATTACATTAATTTCATTGCTACCTGTCTTTTAACTTTATTGTACAGGAATACCTTAATATAGGACTAGAAGCATAGCAATCAGAGGAAAAAAACATTAGTAACAAAAATGTTGTATACTTAATGGAAAGACCTCTGATCCTCTGTTAAATTATGTGTTCTTCTGAAATGAAGGCTACCTCTAGGGTATCAACTTGGTAATACTGCCATCTTGATCGACTTTCTGAGGTTTTTATTAAAGCTCAAGAAACTAGGATGTAGAGCTGATAGTGAATGAATTTACTTATATGTGAGCTATTTAAATTTTCTCAGAATTATTCAAATTTCTCTGGCCTAGAAATCAGGACAGAACCTCAGGACAGATGGCTTGGTAATGAGTTTTTCACCTCTTTCAGCTGCCAAGCAATTTGGAAATTGCACTAGGCCAGGCCCCTGTCAGTTCAGTTCGGCACTTCAACTTGAAGACTAGTCTGACACCAGGAAGTTGTCATCAGCAGCAGCTAATGCTTAGCAAGTGTGGCATGCCAAGTGTCATGAAAATGGAAAGAAAAAGTGTGCTGTTTTGATTGTAACTTCTTAACAAGTTTGGGAGTTCAACTTCTATCTCCAGTCCAGAAACCTTTCTTTTCTTTGTACTCATGTACTTGATTATCTATTGTATATTTTTACTTGGATATCATTTAGGCACCTCAAGGTACTCATGCTCAAAACTGAATTCTTCATATTCCCCAAGAAAGCTTCTTGCTCCAGTGCTTCGTGTCTTAGTGAATATTAACATTCGACTATCTCCAGTAATTCAGATCTAGTAATCTCCATCTGCCCTGCCCCACATCCAATTACCGTTGATTGTACTTCCTAAATGTCTCCTGAATCTTTTCACTTCTCTCCATCCCCATTGCCATCATGAACTTTAGGCCACCATCAATTTTGACTCACACTTGGGCATAGCTCTCTCACTGAAGTTCTTCAACTTTTTTCTGCCCAGTCCATTTTCTCCAAGGAGCTAGTGTGGTAGTATATATCAGGTCATGCCACTCTCCTGCTGAAAACCATTCCAAGCTTTCCACTGGTTTAGAAATGGTTTGATCATCTCAGCCTAACTTCAGAAGGTAGGCCATCATCTACCTTCTCAGTGTCATTTCTTACCAGCCATTTAGTCAGCAAATATTTATACAGCCCATATTGTGTACCAGACCTTGTTTTTAGGCTCTGGAGAAAGAGAATTAACAAAATAGTCACTGTCCTTAAGAAGTTGACATAGTATACTGGGGCGCCTGGGTGGCTCACTCTGTTAAGCGTCCAACTTCAGCTCAGGTCATGACCTCAGGGTTCAAGAGTTCAAGCCCTGGGACAGGCTTTGTGCTGACAGCTCAGAGCCTGGAGCTTGTTTCAGATTCCATGTTTCCCTGTCTCTTGGCCCCTCCCCCACTCGTGCTCGCTCGCTCTCTCTCGCTTTCCCTCTCTCAAAAATAAATAAAAAACATTAAAAAAATTAAAAAAAAGAAGTTGACATAGTATTGGGAACAGAGAGACAGTAAACATGGAAACAAACAAATTTTAGATACTAGAAAGGAGATAATTGTCAAATGTACCTTCTATATGCTTTTCCTGATCCCACCTAAACAAAGATAGATGCTTCATGACACAAACTCTCCTATAAGCACTTCTGTCATTATAATATAGCACTCGTTATTTTATTTCTTGTTTGTCTATGTTCTATGATGGATCATTATAGATTTAGTGAGGGCAGAGATTCCAGATATTACTACCATATCCTAGTGTTTAGTTATTGCCTGGCATATGTTGGATGTTTAATAAATGTTTGTGAAATAAATGAATGTTACTTCTTGAGTATAAATTAAGTTCTTATCTCAATGAGTGAAAATAAATAATATATAGTGAAATAAAAAATCAGGTGAAAGTAAAAGATATAGGCGTTCTGAAATTTATAACCATCCAGATATTTGCAGACTAATATGAACTATATTGAACTTTCAAACACATAAATTAATTAAACTTATTTACTTCAAATCCTTAAATTGCTACAGAATATATATATTATTATATATTAATAATATTTTATTATTAATATATTTATATATTAATATTATATATTAATAATATATTTATATATATTAATATATATATTAATGATTTCTTTGTTTTTCTTCTCATTTGCCAAGAAAACCAAATTGAGAAAGAACTGTGGGAAATTGTAACATGGAAAAATATTCTCTAATTCAAACACTATAAGGAGAAAATATAAATGGGGCTTCTATGTTATTTTAGGTGAAGAAACAAGAAAGTGGATGATAAGCATAATCATCTTAGGCAATGCTGTGCTAATGCTTTCTGTTTGTTCAATACATATAAGTTTCCAAGGTTGATATCTATTAATCTGTTACATCAAATTTTAAGTGCTTGTAAGAATTAATAGAATAGTGTTATGCCCTTCTAAAGGGAAATGGGATGACCACACTATTTTCCATCTTCAGGCTCTGTGGAGAACATTTTCTCTACCTGTGCTCACTATAAAGCCAAGCAAATCACAACAAATAACATCAGTTTGAATAAAAGTTTGGATTGGCTTTTGTAACCTTTAAAAAAATAGTTTGTCCCACCCTTAAAACAAAGTATTTGATTACACAGTTTTCACTCTTTTATTCTGTTGTAGATGAAAGAAACTTCTGGGACATTTTGAGTTCCAAGTTCTTTAATATTTTCTTCTTAAATTCTTTCTTCAAACATCTTGTGTTTTCACTGTGGTGGTTTAGGGTGTGTATCAGAGTTTCTTTTAGAAACATTTGCTTTCAAAAAATTTTGACACAAACAATCTATAAGAATAGCTGTCATATCAATTTCCCTTAAAGGTGAATAGTGTTTTTTTTTTTAACACACTATCCTTCCTCACTAAGCTCATTGCTTGCAAATATTCCAATGTATATATTTATAGTTTGAAATCAGTTGCAGGATTTTCCCAAATGGGAATAGTTGCAGGCAAAATGCAACACAGGATTGTAGACAAACCATGGGCTCTACAGGGCACCTGGGTGGTGCAGTCGGTTAAGCGTCTGACTTCAGCCAGGTCACGATCTCACGGTCCGTGAGTTCGAGCCCCACGTCAGGCTCTGGGCTGATGGCTCGGAGCCTGGAGCCTGTTTCCGATTCTGCGCCTCCCTCTCTCTCTGCCCCTCCCCCGTTCATGCTCTGTCTCTCTCTGTCCCAAAAATAAATAAAAACGTTGAAAAAAAAATTTTAAAAACCATGGGCTCTGGAAGTAAAAAACCCTAAGCCAGGATATTCTCTCAGTGATATGATGCATCCCTCCTTCCTGTAGATCCATACTTTTATCTCCTCTCAATTCCTTTTCCAGAATTTAGCTCTTGAATCCCTTGGTTTTAATCCCTTGAATCCCTTGGTTCCAAACCAACCAAGGACTTGGTATTGGTTTCTTTGCTGTTGCTGGTTTAGCCAGCTTGTTGTCTTTGTAGAAACTTTTATTTTTATACCAATTCAAGTATATAAACCCTTACCGCAAAAAGAAAACCTTCCACATACTTCTCAACTTCTCAACAATTACAATGTACCCTACATTTTTCTGGGTTTTAATATTATGTAACCCACGTCCTATTTCATAGCCTAAAATATGAGTGAAAGATGGACTAATAAGAAGAACCTAGCTCAGAAAAATATCTGACTAATGAATTCTGTGAACCTATGTGGTAATCAGGCTTCACAAAGGCTCTGAAGTGCCAACTGTTTTAAAAAAGAAAAGAAAAAGTACACAGATCACAATTACCAGTAGCAACACGGAAAAACCCATAGAGCATGTCACTGGCAAAACTCCTCAGTTTCCTAAATGTGCAAAATATAAAACAAAACCTCCTTTATTTATGATAAATATTTGAATTTCTAATTCTTTGGGCCTTACAGGTTTATTATGAAAACCAAATTCAATTCCCCTAAGGGGTGAGAAAGAACCACTTCCTATTACATAAAATTATACAATATCAAATTTTTAAAGCCTTATAATTTGCTCCTGGGGTAGCATTATATTGTCCTCTTCTGGGTTATGTAAGTCTGCCTTGGCCTTTCAAACACAGAAACATTTTACCCTTGACACAATTTGGAATTTGGAGCTGCCTGTGAAAACATGAATAACTTCATTTTTCCATTTGAAAAGTCCCTAAACACAAATTGATAAATTCTCAGGGAGCTTCAGTGCGAAGTTTTCAGGCTAGCATTTCACATGCCAAGACCTATATTCAAAGTGTTTGAATTGCCAGAAAAAACACAGCTGTTAGTCTATATCTCAGGCAATCTCTATGCCATCTTTTAGGCAGGAGAGATTGCAAAATGGGCCAAAGGTTAGATGCAAGTCTTAGAAGAACAACATACAGTACTGGAAGGGGACTTACCCAAAGTCCAAAACCCACATAAG
This sequence comes from Felis catus, assembly GCF_018350175.1. Lineage (NCBI taxonomy): Eukaryota > Metazoa > Chordata > Mammalia > Carnivora > Felidae > Felis > Felis catus. The sequence goes on along the minus strand of NC_058374.1, from coordinate 59,079,759 downwards.
TCCCAAGTATTAACACTAACTCAGAATATCAGAAGTTCTAAATTATTGTTTATTTAAAAAGGAACCACTCTCCCCACAACCAATCAAAAAGTTACAAGTATCTATCTACCAGCTAAAAGTTTTCTTCTAACCTTCAATTCTAGTCTTGATAAATGCTCTTGTATCTTGTTTTAGCTATTATTTAAAGAATTGTGATGGCCTAGAAACTGGCCACCTGGGGTGATTTCATGGAGTCATGGACAGAAAGGTCTCATGAGGTCAGAGCAGCTGTGACAGACAGTCTCTGACATTTTTATAAACTAAATTGAATTCTTGGCACATTCTGAGCTTGGATAGCATGAATTTCCAGCCCTGATTCTCCTTAGTTGTATCAATTCTGCTTTAATTCCTGCCCTGGTAACGTAATAGAATAAAGTGGGCTGTTTTTCAGTCAGAATTTAGTAATGATCTGAGATACAGTAAACTGCACAAATAATAAAGGAATTTGTTTCAAAAAATGTGAAAAGCATCTTTGGATTTTCTCAGTGTCTTTTGTTATTAGGGTATAAATTCGTATGTCTAAATCCATCTAAGAGTTAGTTCAGACTTTGACAGTCTGACTGTTGTAGAGATAAGATTTGGGCTATGTGTAATTTCCTGTGTGCACACTCTAATTTCCATCTTTCCCCACTACTGTTGTAATTCCCTAATTTGTTAGGATATTCTCATGAGAAACCCTGTCCTAGATATTCTAGAATCTTCTAACCAAAGCCAGTATTAATTCAATGAATATTTACTGAATGTACCTAATTTATTTCAGCCTTTTGCATATAATATTTTGATTAATTATCACAAAATTCCTATTCTTCAGGTTAAAAAAGAGCCCAAAGAATTTCAGTAACATGTCCAAGGACACATGACTAATAAATGGCATGCCAAGATGTCAATTCATGTTCTCTGAAACTATTTTTAGGTACCATTAACTTGAGATGCCTTAAGCTGATATAGTGGGTGCATATCACAATGGAAACCATGTGTCTACTGAATCCATGGTACTAAATCACATAATCTGCCTTGCTTTGCACTTTCTGACATGGGATTCTCTGGATGCTGATGATGTAAAATTTTGATCAATAAAATATCAAAGTGATTTTTCCATTTCAGAAAACTTATACAACTTTCAATCCATATTAGTGACATCAAATATCAAAACTCTGTTATTCCACAGATCTCAAGAGAGTTATAACTGGCACCTAAATATAGACATTTCCTAATTTAGAAGTTAATGATCTTCTCCAAGGCTTCTCGTTACCAGCTACTTTATTAAACGTAATGAATAACTTCTCTTAGGATGATTTTTTGTTGTTGTTTTGTTTTGTTTTCATGGACAGGTAAAATTGAGACTCTCTCTGGGAGTTGTAGATGTGATTTTAATTGGATTCATGCCATTATGATCCCAATCTCAGGGTTTTCTAATGAAACTCATAGAACTGCTTGAGTAAGAAAAAAAATAAAGAGATCAACTAGTCCTGACAGCCTCCAGGCTGCATCTGGCCCTAACTCTGTGTTGTTTGTCCTCCATAGTGATGACACATGTTGAGTTCTTATAATTTTTGGATTGGTTGCCAAAATTTTCAAGTAAATGATTTCTCAAATAAAAATCTGCATGTTAGCTTTCCCTTGAAAATTTGGGATACTAGGCAGTACTGGCGCTGCATTCCTACATAGTGAACAGGAAGTGCTTCTTCTAGATGGACCTGGGCTTTCAAGTGTGACCCCATCCTGGCATTCCTTGATAAATTGGTAATATTGTGGCCAAAGGTTTGTTGACATTGATCATTGTGTTTGTGGTTTTATTTTCTTGTGGTAAATTTAAGAAGAAAGAAACATTTTACTCTATCAGAAATGGGAAAACAAAATATGAGAGGACTTTGTGTTTAAAAAAATAGGAGAGAGCAAGGTTCTTTGTGGAAGTGAAGAATGTGCCTTTTTGATTAGTGTGCAAATAAAATGTCTTAGCTTCAAATTCATTTATGGTATTTCCTTGGCTCTATAAGCATTTGAGAGCCATGACATGGCCATATTTTGGTGATCTGAGCAAAGAGATAGAAAAAACTTAAATAGATTCCTCAGGGTTTATGTTTTTAGGCTGTAACTAACTAGATAGAGGGTTTCCTCAACTTTTAATACAGTGCTTGGCATGTGAAAGATAACAAATACTTGAAAGAGTTTGTGGGCTAAAATAAAAAAAAAGTAACATTATGAAATGTTTTCAGAAAAAGAAGATATGATATTTAAGAAATTTATGTAAATTTAAAATGGGTACAAATCCTGGAGGTGCAAAGAGAAAGGAGGAAGATGACCACAGAGTAGGAGGACCCTAGGCTCATCTTGTCCCATGGACACAAGGTAACTATCAAATCACCAGAGCACCTAGTTAAAGTGCACCATACAGGCCAGGGACAAAATACTGCCACCAGCAGGCAAGAAGAGCTTCTGCAGACCACTGGCCTGATGGATAAAGCTGCCAAAACACAACAGCAGAGTGCATGCAGCACTAGCACCAGAGACACTCGCTGAAGTGCCAGCCCCTGGGCACTACATGACCTCGTCTTCATAAGGCCATTCCACTCAGGAGCAGGAGACATAACTGGCTTGTCTAACATATAGAATAAGGCAGAGACTTAGACAAAATTCCAAGATTCAGATTTTTCTCCCAAATGAAAGATTCCAAAGGAAATAACAAGATAAGGCCATGGCTAGAGATCTAAGCAAACAGATATCAGTAACATGCCTAACAGAGAATTTAAAGCAACGATCATAAGGGTACTCATTAGGCTTCAGAAAAGAATGGAAGACATCAGTGAGAGTTTTATCACAGAAGTAAAAGAGTTAAAAAAGAATCATAGTTGAAGAATACAATAAATGAGATTGGAAATAGGCTTGATGCAATGAAAAGCAAAGTGGAAAAATCAGAGGAACAAATTAGTGACCTATAAGACAAAATTATGGAAAATAATGAAGATAAAGAGAGAAAAGAAAGACTTAGGGAGAATAGAATTAGGGAACTTGGTGACTCCTTCAAATGTAATAACACTCGTATTATAGGAGTTCTAGAAGAAGAAGAGAAAAAGAGGCAGAATATTTATTTCAAGAAATAATAGTAGAAAACTTAATCTGGAGAAGAAAACAGACATCCAGATCCAGGAGGCGCAGAGAACTCCCATCAAAATCAACAAAAGCAGACCAACACCAACACATTGTAATTAAATTTGCAAAATATAGTGACAAAAAAAATCTTAAAAGCAGAAAGACAAAAGAAGTCCTTAACTTACAAGGGAAAATCCATAAGGCTAGCTGGAGATTTCTCAATAGCAACTTGTCAAGGCAGAAGGGAGTGGGATGATATATTCAGTGGTGAACGGGGAAAAATCTGCAGCCAAGAATACTCTATCCAGCAAGGCTATCGTTCAGAATAGAAGGAGACATAAAGAGTTCCTCAGAAAAACTAAAACTAAAGGTGTTTGTGACCACAAAATCAGCCATGCAAGAAATATTAAAGGGATCTTGTTCAGTGTAAAGGACAGACCAAAAGTGACAAAGACAAGACAGGCTCTGAGAAGATCTCCAAAAACAATGACAAAACACATAATAAAATGGGAATAATTAGATATCTATCAATAATTATTTTGAATGTAAATTAACTAAACACTCCTCTAATCAAAAGATATAGGATGTCAGAATGGATAAAAAAAAACAATTCTTACCTATATGCTGCCTACAAAAGACTCATTGTAGACCTGAAGACACCTACAGATTGAGAGTGACAAGGTTGAGAAAAATTTATCATACAAATGTATGTCAAAAGAGAGCTGGAGTAGCAAAACTTGTATCAGACAAATTAGATTTAAAACAAAGCCTGTATAAGTGAAATAAGTCAGTCAGAGAAAGACAGATATCATGTTTTCACTCATATGTGGAACTTGAGAAACTTAACAGAAGACCATGGGAGAAGGGAAGGGGAAAAAGTAGTTTCAAACAGAGAGGGAGGCAAACCCATAAGAGACTCTTAAATACAGAGAACAAACTGAGGATTGATTAGGGGTGGGGGGTGGGGCGAAGGGAGAGAGGAAAATGGGTGATGGGCACTGAGGAGGGCACTTCTTGGGATGGGCACTGGGTATTGTATGGGAGTGATGAATCGAGGGAATGTACCCTGAAACCAAGAGCACACTGTATACACTATATGTTAGCTAGTTTGACCATAAATTATATTTAAAGTAAATAAATAAATAAATAAATAAATAAATAAATAAATAAATAAAATAAATAAAGCCTATAAAAAGAGACAAAGAAGGACATTATATACTCATAAAGAGGACAATCCCATAAGAATATATAATTGTAAATATTTATGCACCCATCATTGGACCACCCAAATATATAATTATAACAATTAATAACAAACATAAAGGAACTAATGGATAATAACACAATAATAGTAGGGGACTTTAATACTCCACTTACATCAATGGACAGATCATCTAAACAGAAAATAAACAAAGAAACAATGGCTTTGAATGACACACTCAACCAGCTGGACATAACAGATATACTCAGAACATTCCATCCTAAGACAGCAGAATACACATTCTTTTCAAGTGCACATGGGACATTCTCCAGAATGGATCACAAAATAGGCCACAAAACAATTCTCAACAAATTCAAGAGGATCACAGCCATGCCATGCACCTTTTCTGACCAAAATGCTATGAAACTAGAAGTCAATCACAAGAAAAAAATCTGGAAAGGACACAAATACATGGAGGTTAAATAACATGCTACTAAACAATGAATGCATCTACCAGGAAATCAAAGAAGAAATTAAAAAATACATGGAAACAAATGAAAATAAAAACACAGTGGTCCAAAACTTTTGGGATGCAGCACAAGTGGTTCTAAGAGAGAAGTATATGCCAATACCAACCTACCTCAAGAAGCAAGAAACATCTCAAATACACAACCAGGCCTTACACTTAAAGGAGCTAAGTAAAAGAACAACAAATGAAGCCTAACTCCAGCACAAGGAAGGAAATAATAAAAATTAGAGCAGAAATAAATGATATAGAAACTGAAAAAAAACACAATAGATCAAATCAATGAAACCAGGGACTGTTTCTTTGGGAAAAAAAATTAATAGAAGTGCCTGGATGGCTTAGTCAGTTGAGCATCAGACTCTTGATTGCAACTCAGGTCATGATCTCACAGTTTGTGAGATCAAGCCCTGCATCAGGCTCTGTGCTGAGTGCACAGTGCCTACTTGGGATTCTCTTTCTCCCTCTCTCTCTGCCCCTTCCTTTCTCATGTGTGTGCATATTCTCTCTCTCTCTCTCAAAATAAATAAATAAAACTCTGGAATAAGAGAAAAAATTAATCAAATTGATAACCCCCTATCTAAACTTACCAAAAAGAAAAGAGAAAGGAACCAAATAAATAAAATCACAAATGAGAGAGGAGAAATAACAACCAACTCCACAGAAATACAGATAATTATAAATTAATATTATGAAAATCTATATGCCAACAAATTGGACAACCTGGAAGAAATTGATAAATTCCTAGAAAGATATAAAGTACAAACACTGAAACATGAAGAAGTAGAGAACTTGAATAGACCTATAACCAGCAAAGATTTTGAATCAGTAATCAAAAACCTCCTAACAGGTGAATTCTACCAAACATTTAAATAAGAGTTAATATGAATACCTAGTCTGCTCAAACTATTTCAAAACTATAGAAAAGGAAGAATACTTCCAAATTCATTCTACGAAGTCAACATTACCCTGATATCAAAACCAGATAGACTCCACTAAAAGAGAACTACAGGCGAATATCCCTGATGAACATAGATGCAAAAATACTCAATAAAATACTAGCAAACCAAATCCAACAACACATTAAAACAATCATTCACCACAATCAAGTGGCATTTATTCCTGGCTTGCAGGGGTGGTTCAATATTTGCAAAGCATTCAATGTGATACACCGCATTCATAAAAGAAAGAGTAAGAATCATATGATCATTTCACTAATGCAGAGAAAGCATTTGACAAAGTACAGCATCCATTTGTGATAAAAACCCTCAACAAAGTAGGTTTAGAGGGAACATACTTCAACATAATAAAGGCCATATATGCAAAACACCAGCTAACATCATCTCCAATGTGGAAAAACTGAGCTTTTCCTCTGTAGTCAGGAAGAGGACAGGGATGTCCACTCTCACCACTGTTATTTAACATAGTACTGGAAATCCTAGCCATAGCAATAAGATAACAAAAGTAAATAAAAGGCATCCAAATCATCAAGGAAGAAGTCAAACTTTCACTATGCAGATGACATGATACTCTACATAGAAAACCTGAACGATTCCACTAAAAAACTACCGGAACTGATAAATGAATTCAGTAAATTCCCAGGACATAAAATCAAAGTACAGATATGTGTTGCATTTCTATACTCCAATAATGAAGCAGCAGAAGAGAAATTAAGGAATCAGTTCTATTTACAATTGCACCAAAAACAGATATCTAGGAATAAACCTAACCAAAGCTGTAAAAGACCTGTACTATTTAAGCTGTAAAACACTGATGAAAAACCCATGCTCATGAATTACAAGAACAAATATTGTTAAAATATCTATACTACCCCAAAGAATTCTACATATTTAATGCAATCTCTATCAAAATAGTTAGAACAAAGAATCCTAAAATTTGTATGGAATCCCGAAACACCCCGAATAGCTAAAGAAACCTTGAAAAAGAAAAGGAAACCTGGAATCATCACAATTCTGGACTTCAAGTTATATTACAAAACTGTAGTGATCAAAACAGTATGGTACTGGCACAAAAGTAGACACATAAGTCATAGAACAGAATAGAAAACCCAGAAATGAACCCATAATTATATAGTCAATTAATTCTCGAAAAGCAGGAAAGAAAATTCAATGGGAAAAAGTCTCTTCAACAAATGGCGTTGAGAAAACTGGACAGAATCATGCTGAAGAGTGAAGCTGCACCACTTCTTCCTTTTTTTTTTTTTTACACCAAATGCAAACATAAATTCAAAATGGATTAAAGACCTAAATATGAAACCTGAAACCATAAAAATCTTAGAGGAGAACACAGACAGTAATTTCTTTGGTGTAAGCCATAGCAATTTCTTTCTAAACATGTTTCCCGAGGCAAGGGAAACAAAAGTAAAAACAACAAAACAAAAAAAACCCACAAAACTATTGGGCTACATCAAAATAAAAAGCTGCTCTACAGTGAAGGAAGCAATCAACAGAATTAAAAGGCGACTTACAGAATGGGAGAAGATATTTGCAAATGACGTATTTGATAAAAGTTATTATCTAAAATATACAAAGGACTTATAAAACTCAATATCCAAAAAATGAATAATCCAATTTAAAAATGTCAGAAGACATAAATAGACATTTTTCCAAAGAAGATATACAGATGGCCAATTGATGAAAAGATGCTCAACATCATTAGTCATTATAAAAATGCAAGGAGATATCACCTCACACAAGTCAGAATGGCTAGTATCAAAAAGATAAGGAATAACAAGTATTGGTGAGGATGTGGAGAAAAGGGAAACTTTTGCATTGTTGGGAATATAAATTGGTGTAGCCACTGTGGGAAACAGTATGGAATTTCCCCCAAAATTTAAAAACAGAAATGCCATACAATCTAGTAATTCTACTTCTGGGCATTTACCCAAAGAATGAAAACACTAATTGAAAAAGATATATGCACCTTTATGTTTATTGCAACATTATTTACAACAGCCAAGATAAGGAAGCAACCTAAGAGTCCATTAATAGATGAATGGATAAAGAAGATGTGGTACATATATACAATAGAATATTATTCAGCCATAAAAAGAATGAAACATTGCCATTTGTGACAACATGGATGGACCTAGAGGGTAAGTGCAAAGTGAAATAGGTTATACAGAGAAAGACAAATACCATATGATTTCACTTACATGTGGAATCCAAAAAACCCAGAACAAATGAACAATCAAACAAACAGAAACAGATTCATAAATACAGAGAACAAACTAGTGGTTGTGAGGGGAGAGGAGTAGGGGGATTGGTGAAATAGGTGAAGGAGTTTAAGAGGTACAAAATTCCGGTAATAAATAAGTCACAGGGATGAAAAGTACAACACAGAGAATATAGTCAATGATATTGTAATAACTTTGTGTGATGATAGATAATAACTATACTTATTATGGTGAGCATTTTGTGATGTATATAATTGCCAAATCACTATGTTGTATACCTGAAACTAACACAATATTGTATGTCAACTATACTTCAATTAGAAATTTATAAAATGAAAAAAACAAACACTGGAAGTGCAAGCATTGTTTTATGCAGACTTCAGAGTTAACTGAATCTTTCCTCTTACTTATATGTAGCCAAGAGAGCTTTTTATCACCTTTTATGTGTGCTGGGTATATATTTAGTATAAACTACTACAGAGTGTGTCTCGAAATAAGGCTAGAAAAAGTAGTTTTAAGAAAAGTCTCTCACACACACATACACACACATATATACACAGACGAGCTCAGAAAAAGTTAGTCATATTTTTTGTCTTCCTCTATTACTAGATGTATATGATATAAATATTTCTTAGGTTAAATGAAATGACTCCTTTTTACCCACAAACACTAACAGAGAGTCTCAGGAAAAATTGGGAAAAAAAAAGACATTGGAAAGAAAGGCCTATTGTTATACCCTCATTTTTTTCCACCCAAATTAATCACAGAGTTCAGTTCCTTAAGGCACAACTATCTTGAGAGGTTATGGATCCATTCCTAACTTTTTGAAATGACCTAAAACATCAGTCCAGACACTTTTTCAAAGTCTTCCAGACACAGTTGCTTTTTATATCTTAAAGGGAACTAAGGAAGTTTCTACATATGCAGTTTCTAGAAACGATTCTAACTTGTTGATATTTTATATTATCTCCAAATATTTTATTAGTTTCTGTGATTATTATGATTTGCTTTCAGAAGAAAAGATTCCACAATAACAACTTGTGTGTAAGAATCACTCACAATCAATTTTCACTATCAGGAAATTGTTTCTCATGTTTATCTTAGGCACTACATGAGTATGTTTCCAATCACTTTCTCTGTTTAGTCATGTGAAACAGAAACAGCTAATTATCATCCTCAAAAAAATATTTTTTTCCTTTTAAATTGTCTCACCTCAATCTTCTCTTCTGTAGTTTAATAACCTCAGATTTTTAAAAAGTGTTTCAAAGATAAGGCCTGTGTGATGTCATAGTGATCCAAAAGATGGTAGAGGAGCCCCAGTGGTGCATTATCCTAGGCTTATCTGGAGGTTCTAGACCCTGTTGTATTTTCCTGAGCAAACACCACAGATTTGGTCCACGCCAGCTTCCCTTCCTTGGTGGAAAAGCCCAAAGATGCCCATAACCTTGATGGGAGACATCTTTAGATGTAGAGGTAGAGAGTTCATTTATTTGTGCATGCATTTGTTCTTTTTCTTTTTCTTTTTTCATGCATTTGTTCTTGAGGCAGCAGAGAGGCTGCTCATGATAGAGAGCATAGGATGTTCTCATCCATTCTGGCTTACATCCCTTTCCCACTATTTGTTTAAATTTGATCAAATTACTTTACTTCTCCAAGCCTCTCTTTCCTCATATGTATCATGGGGGTAACCATAATAGTAATATTTACTGTCTGAGGTCAGTTCAGTTTCCAGGGAAATAGCCTCTGAAAGAGGGATTTGCAGGCAGGAGGTTTATTGCAAACACCCTAGTGTTCACATCTGTGGGGCAGTGAAGGAAACAGCATTGGATTGAGGGAGGAGTTGAACTACAACACAGTCCCAACAAAAGCTTCAGCTGATCTCTCAAGGAGCTCAAGAGCTAAAATGGCCCTTCGGAGTGACTCATCTTGGGGCAAGGGACTGAGCCCTTAAACTCTTGCATCAGCCAATCAGGGAAGGAGGTATGACCTTGGGTGACATGACTGTCTTCGGTGAAGACAATTCATGGAGAGTAATGCAGCCCCCAACACTGCTGGGAGCCAGAAGAATGAGTGTCTTAGTCCTATAGAGGGGATTTGGACAGCACACCCACCACCGTGTACCCACCACTGTGTACCCTTGCCTTGTGTGGTTCCAAGATGCATAAATGATGGACCTGCCTTGATGAGAGGTTACTGGTGGAAGGCACAGCCTTTACATTTCAGCATTTCAGCCTTTACATTCCATATAAATTATTCCACCTTGAGAGCATTTATCTTTTCAAATCTTCAAGTATTTTCTAGAACAGACTATTAATGTCAACATGTCTGATGGGAGGTCACACCAGATATCTTTACTCAGATTGGTCCCTCTTTTTCACTTCACTACCACCTTGCTTTGGAAAGGAATAGAGCTTACTGATGAGGAGCAGACCTAATGGTCAGGAGCTAAGGCTATTAAAATTAGGTTAAGTTTAAGTCAAATTAAAAATTCAGTTTCTCTGGGGACCCCTGGGTGGCTCCATCGGTTAAGCGTCCGGCTTTGGCTCAGGTCATGATCTTACGGTTCGTGGGTTCGAGCCCCGCATCTGGCTCTGTGCTGACAGCTCAGAGCTTGGAGCCTGCTTCAGATTCTGTGTCTCCCTCTCTCTCTGCCCCTCCCCCACTCACACTCTGTCTCTGTCTCTCTCAAAAATAAATAAAACATTAAAAAAAAACTAAAAAAAATCAGTTTCTCTGGTGCAAATAGCCACATTTCAAATGCTCAATAGCTACATGTGGTCAGTGGCTGCTGTATTGGACAGCACAGATACAGAACATTTTGATCAAGCACGTAAAGTTCTTTTGTCCAGTGCTGCTCTAGAGCCAAACTGACTGGGTTTAAATGACATCTTTGACACTTTCTGTTTGTGTGGCTCTAAGCAGGTAATTTAATATTTCTGTGTCTTATTTTATCATCTGTAAAATGAGGCTTTAAGTGTCAACTTACTAGTATCATTTATGAGAACTAGTGAATTAGTGTATGAAATATATTTAGAGCAAAGGCAGGCATATGGTATTTTCTCAACAAATGTAAATGGTTACTATTAATAAAAAATCTGATAAAATGACACTCATTTCAGAAAGAAAACATAGAATTTATAGATGAAGGGAGGGTGGCTCAGAGTAGTTGCCCATTACCTGTGCTCCTAGAGTTCATGTAACTAACTGCCATGGAACCATCATAACATATTGTAATTTTCTGTGCCTGTGCCTGTTTTCTTTACTAGACCCCATGGGCCAAGGATTGGTGTCTCACTCCTCTTCATGTGCCTAGTACCTATGATGGCACCTTGAGTATAGATGACATTGAACAAGTACTTTTATTTTCAACAGAGTTGAACTACCTCAAATGCTTAAGAACTGACAGTCTTATTATTTAATACTTTAGTAGTAATAGTGGAATTGGGATTTTGCTAATTTCACCATATTTTTGACCATATAGTATTTAAAATCAGGAGTGGATGGAATATCTAAAATAGACGTTCACATGTTGGGAAAAAAGAGAAGAGAGGAAAGGAAATGAAGGAGAGAAGAGAGGAAATAGAGTTAATAAGTCCTATTGGAGAAAGCTCAAAGACAGATTTTCTCTACTTCAACATTTTACCACAGGCAGATCCTGAAGCCTTAGATGTAATCATCTTGGCTGGAATGCCAGAGCTAGAGTAAACAGAAATCTGAGTGTGTCAACAAATTATTTAATTAAGCAGAGTAGGTGGCAATGTGAAAGCAAACTCATAATGTGCAATAGGATAATGTGATTGAAAGTTTCAGCTGTGATGGAATGGAGAAAGACATGGAAGAAAAAAATTACAGTACTAGGGACCAGACTACAGACTCATTTAGCCAATGTGGGAAACAAAACAAAACAAAACAAAACAAAGCAACAGGAAATAAGATTTTAAAAATGAAATTGTATTATTCAAGAAAACACTTCCTGGGTATAAACATAAATTTAAAAGCAACTGAGATTAAGCCATCATTTTAGATGAGCCAAGGGTCAGAAAGAGGACTTCAAATGGCATTAAAAAGAGTCTCAGGATTTGTGCTATCAGCATAAAAGTGGCAGTTACAATTAAAAGCAGAAGTGAAATGGCTAAGAAGTATAAAAGCTAGAAATGAACAGATGGCCAGGCATTCAGCTTGCTAGGGTGCTAAAACTGGATATATTTTATATTTCATTCCAAGTTAACAAATATTAGGACATTAAAATGCATGAAACATGGTGTGTATCCTATCTTGCCATGTTTTTATTACTAAGTTAGAAAGAATTAGACTGCATGGAACGTATGCAAATGCATCAGTCTGAGGAAATGCTGAGTCAGAGGAGATCAGGAAGGTCAACTGGATTTCTAGTTTCCAAAGAGAAGCCTGGTCAACTGCGTACTAAGCATCCTTTGTGGGGCTATTCCTAAAGTGGCCACCCACAAGACTATTAAGGTTTGATTGCTGGATGACACTTTTTTTTCAATATTTATTTATTTATCTTTGAGAGAAAGAGAGAGAGAGAGAGCATGAGCAGGGGAGGGGCAGAGAGGGAGGGAAACAGAGAGAAGCCCAAGCAGGCTCTGCACTAATTGGGATTCGAACTCTCAAGAGTTGGACGCTCAACTGACTGAGCCATCCTGGTGTCCCAGGATGACATTTTCTTTAACGGTGGCAGTGGCCTGGAGTGCCTGGGTGGCTCAGTCGGTTAAGCATCCAACTTCTGCTCAGGTCACAGTCTCACAGTTTGTGAGTTTGAGCTCCGTGTCGGGCTCTGTGCTGACAGCTTAGAGCCTGGGGCCTGCTTTGAATTCTGTGTCTCTCTCTCTCTCTGCTCCTCCCCCACTCATGCTCTGTCTCTCTCTCTCTCTCTCTCTCTCTCTCTCTCTCTCTCCTTCAAAAAATAAAAAAATATTTTGTTTTTTGTACTAGCATTAAATTTAGAAAGTAAGAGGTAGCCACACTAGGATCAGTAGACTGTTGGTAATACCAGACTGTCATTATGAGACATGATTTTCAGACATTTGCTGTTGACTCTGGAGCTTTCTGCATAGGCTGAGTGAGGCCAGATGGAGAGAACAAGGTGTTCATTAGTTCACAAGCTTATTGATTAAGGAATATGAGTATGTTTAGACTAAGTGACCTCTCTTCCACTTCTTTGTTTGATCTCAGTCCATGTCTAGGGTTCTGTAACCAGATCATGACTCTGATTCTCTGTGAAGTTTCTTTTTGCATGACTAGGAAATAGCACATGTGTTCTAGGCCACCAGATTCTCTTCTCTATCTTCAGAATGCATAGTGATGAATCCCTGAAAAAAAAGAGAGAGAGAGAAATTTCTTTTTCTCCATTTTTCATTTGGACTTGAACCATGACTGCAGTATATTCATTCATTCAGCCAGTCACTTAATCTATATTTTTGGAGTGCCTACAATGTGCTCGGTACTCAGAAAGGAACTTGGGATAAAACAGTCTTTGCAACTTATGCTTAAAAACAGACCAACTTTCTCATAGCCTGTGTTTATTAATTCTCACTCCTTTTGACATATTCTAAATGCAGTGTGGAAAAACATCCAAACCTAACATTTATGGAGACTGCAGCTGCATATCTAAAATCCTTAAGAGAGTGTGTGTCCATTCCCCTACTTCCAACTCCCATCTGCTCCAGGTTACATGTAGAAATATTGTAAACAGAAAGGAAGTGTCTGTAAATGGTGTCAAATTTGCCCTCAGATTGCGAGGTCATTGGGAGAATATTTAGCTTCCTCTATGTATAATTAACATCTGGAAGAAAAACCACTGTTTGACCAAAAAGAAGGAAATAAAAATCTGTGTAGTCATATATGTGATTACATATGTAATACATACTATTATGTAGCTACATAGGTATATGACACCTGCAGGTATATATGTATATAGAAATTAAAATATATTTTTATTATATATGGATAATTTACCTATGTACAAGCACAATAGAAAACAACATAAATTTTTAAGCATGGTTAAGGCAATTCTCACTGTAGGCATGAACTTGCAGTAGTATGTGTGTTTGTGCGTGTGTGCATGTGTGTGCACGGGCCCATGTGCATATGTTGGGGTAGGGATGAAGGCTAGGGGAAGATGGAGATCCTATGAAAAAGCATGCAGAGCATAGAAACACAGAATTATTTTGTATCCCTTATCATGATTACTGAACGGGTGTGGATGGTGCCATAGTCATGATCAGTGGTGATGGTAATAGAAGGGAGAGGATGGAAGTGATTATTACAGGAAGGGTTAGAGAAAGATGGTGCCTTGGCTGCATTAGTAGCATACCCTATTGCTATTTTAATATGTAATACTATGTATTTATACTTAATTTATTGATATATAAAAAAGTATACACATACACAGGTAATAAATGCATAAATTGTTCACCAATAGAAAATAGAAATATCTTCCACATTTCCAAAGTTTAGAAGTTGATAATATGCTTTCTCTAGATGGTAGCAAAGGTAAACTACCTTCATTTATACATATAAACTATACATCAAAAGTAATTTAAAAATCCATTTATTTGAAATTTGCTATAAAGAACGAGTCTGTTTTAAAACTGATAAAATATGTATATCATTTCCAGCCATACCCAGCTGTGATTACATGATTTTTATAAAGTCAATAATTATTTCAGTATTCATCTAAAATATTCTGATTGAATGAGGAGATAAGCAAATCTGCTATTAGAAGATGAAAGGAATATGTATATGTAAAATCATTGAGGAGTATACTTGAGAGAATTACACAAATGCTTGAGGAACATTTATGTAAATATCAATTTTTAGAAACGTAAATGCAAAAGTGTTCCAAGAGTGGCATACTATTATGTCATAAATATGTATCATTCTAAAAGCAATGTTGAAGGCATAAGGCATTTCTCTTTGAGATAGGTACTATTTAATGAAAATAGAAAAACCTTTTCCAAGTATCTTGACTGATGAGTGTTCACATCAGTTACAACTGTTTCAGTAAAAAAAACCCAAAAAACCACACAGATATTTCAGGGGCTCCTGGGTGTCTCAGTTGGTTGAGTGCCTGACTTTGATTTCAGTTCAGGTCATGATCCCGGGGTCATGGGGTCAAGCCTTGCATCTGGCTCTGCACTGAGCATGGAGTCTACTGGGATTTCGTTCTCTCTCTCCCTCGGCCCCTCTCCCCTATTCTGTCTTTCTCTCTCTCTCTCTCTCTCAAATAAAAAAAAATTAAAAAAATAAACAAACAAGCATAGATATTTCAGTAGAGAGAATAACTGAAGGATACTTTTTATTGACAATATGTAGCTTCAGGATTAGATATTTCAAAGATAGAAATAATTTTAAGGGCTTGAAAATAACACCTACAAAGATGAAAAATAGAGTATATTTTCTAGAAGGTTTTACAGGAATCAGTTCTTTTCACTAACTCTCCAGTTACTCCCATTCTCATGGCTGTTGTCTCTGGCATTAGTTAGACCACAGGGAAAAGAGACTATGTACAGAGACATGGGTGAAAGAGACACTGGACTTAGGGTATTATATACCTACTAATGCTAGGAACCTGAGATAAATTTTATAAAAATAAATATTGAGTGCTATGTGCCAAAATATTGTGAAAGATGGTTTTCATTTATTTTTAAAATCTATTACTTCCAAAACCCTGTGAGAAGTTAACTATTATCCCCATGTTGCAGGTGAAGAAACAAAGATGCAGAGTGACTTAAGTTAACTTGCCCAATGTTGAGCAACTAAAAAATGGAAGACAAGACTCGACTGGAACTTAGGCAGCTATGCCTTTAACCACTTCTCTGCATGGCCAACCATATTAAACCCAACTATAATTCTTTATGATTAATTTTATCTCCAGAAGTCAGAGAACTGTAAAATAACCTGCCCAAGGTTATTTTGCAGATTAAGTGTCAGAGCAGGATTTAAACTCAATTTGACTCCAAAGCTACCTTCCACTGTGTTTTGCTACCTTTCACTTGAGATGTTGCCAAATATTTGTACCATGTACTGATACCTGTAGTTTATTGAGCTGGTAGCAACAGATCAAGGACCCTCACAGGGTGCTAATGCCTTGGTAGGAGGCCAGGAGGATCCCTGTCTAAAAGTGTATCCAAATGGTCCAGCTGCAAGTCAAAATCTGTTAACTTTGTGCCATGTTGACCCCTCGTGGGACCTATACCCTATCCAATACAGAACTGAAAATAGCATCTCAAAACGAGTTAAAATGTGTGAGTAGCCATAAATCATGGGTGGTAGATGAGAGTGAAAGAGTCAAACTAGACATACTACTACTACTACTAAGAAGATGACTATCATATACGTATTGGAGTATCTAGCAATTAAATGAACATTAAGAAATGTATCTGAGTACAGATAATCTATTATGCAACTAAAATAGTGACTATTGCTTAGAACCAGATTTTTGAATGCATGTAGCCTTATATGGATTAGTAATTATAATACTGTTCATTATCATGGATAGTAATCAAAACAAACACTATTTCTTGGAAGAATGTAATGTCAATAATGTTATATAATATATTATTGAAAAGGAATTATTTGGCCTCAATGCCAACTATACAGATCTGTGGAAGAATTTCTTCAAAGTAACCCTTCAGGATCTAGAGATACTTAAAATGTATGTGCATGTTTCATGGTTGCTTGAGTGTGGGTATGTGTATGCTGACAATGGAAACAAAAACTCTGGAATCATTAGAAATACACTCTCCCAAACAGATCATTTTTAGTGAGTATAGAGGCCTTTTGAACTTTGCCAAAACAGGTATTTCATGCAGAGAAGACTGCTGAGACCAAATGCTAGAATTATTAAGTAGCCATTAGAGAAATTCTAGATAGAGAGAGAGCTACGAAAGGACAGAATTTGATGAGATGAATGACCTTTCATCGTTGCTAAGGAACTCTCGTGGTAGATTTTCCCCCTTAATTCAATAGCCAGCAAATAAAGCAATAAATTTGAACATGCCCAACCACCAGGAAATCATTTCTCCTGCTAAAAGGAATCGTAATAGGAAGCAGAATTCAGATGGTTTAGCTGATAGTGTTCTGCTCCCATGGGGCCCATTCTTCAGTGGTGAGCTTTCCCAAGAGCTCTGTGTCTGATAAACTGCTCTCCCCTGGAGTCCTGCCCCAGCCAGCTGACATTAAGTGACTGAACACTGAGCAGATCTGTCCCCCTGAATCAGCCAGGCTCACCCTACTTCCCCAGACAGCAAAAGACTCCAGAGGAGTGAATGCAGACCCAGTGTGATTCAGGGACTTCTGGCATGCACTTCCCTTTTCCCTTCATCTGTTGATTCCTTTAAGCCTGGAAAAACTGGAAAATATTCGTGAAGAAATAGACCCGACCTCTCTCACGCTAGAACACATTGTAACTCAAGAAAAATTGTTCTCCCTTCACTGAGGGGTGGATGTTATTTAGATTGTTTTAGGGCTCTCCTTATTCTGACAAAAACAATTGCAGTAAAATACTTGCTACATTATGTGGCAAAAATAAATGAAACAAATAAATATGTAAATAAAGAAAAGCCCGTCTAAAGGGTACTTTAAACCCAACGTTTCCATTATGCATCACCTTATCATTCTCTGTAAGTTACTGTGCTATTAAAGTCACCGCCAAGTGAATCCTTATTAAAGATGCAATTACAGGTGGAGTCTGGGTCTTGGACCAAGTGTTTGTTTTGTTTTCTTTCTCTCAATAAATTCCTTGACCTGAATTGCAAGAAAATATGATTTGGCTAACTCTGTAGAGTTGGACTTTTCTTTCACCAGGATTGCCTGCTTGAGAAATACCATGATCCTAAAACATTATGTCTTATAAGTGATTTAGCTAACCCGGTGATAGTCCCCTGAATAAAAAAAGAAAAAGGCTGCTGAACTTCAAGTTCAAGTGAGATTCGTGAAGGATTAATTCACTATTAAAGCTACCACCCTAGTCATTATCCAGAGAATGGTAACCTGGTACATAATGGGAACATTGTGTTCTAAAATACCCTTTACACAGGATTTACTTTATTTATATATTTATTTGTTTTATTTATTTTTGTCACAAATGTAGCAAGTATTTTATTGCCTTTTTTTGTCAGAATAAAGAGAACCCTAAAACAATATAAATAACATCCACTCCTCAGTGAAGAAAGAATAATTTTTCTTGAACGACAATGTACCCTGGCATGAAAGAGTTCAGTTATCAGACAAATCTTCCTTTCAATGTCTTGCTCAAGGTGCAATCATGCGACTGCTTACCTCTTGAAGTGTGCTGTTGACACAAATAATATCTCTCTTTATTAGCAAAAAAATCTCAAAGCCAAAGCCCTAAGAAGAAATGGTGTCAAACAATGTGATTTCAAGAAAAACAACAACAACAAAACACAACAACCCTGTTTCTAATGAGGCTAATTCTTTGATCCATGAGGAGAGGCTGTCAGGTCAACAGAGGTGGAGTTGATTTGGTCTGGAAACCTGGAAGATCAACTTTGGAGAAAGGCAACTTGAACCAGGACCTAAGAAACTTGGTTTCTAGTCCCGAATTTGCCAGTAACATGCTGGATCACCTCAGGCAGTGGTACTGTAGCCCTTCCCTCTAGGTTTCAATTTTCTTGTTTATTAAGTGAGGAGGGAGAGAGCTTATTAGTAGATCTGCATGGTAGTTGTTAGCCTGATTGTTAGCCAATTCCACTTGAAATATTATGAATATCAAAGTCAGAAATACTGTTTAATATTAACTGGAAATATGTTTCACATTCAGGTAATTATATTTGGGATTATACAGTGTGTGCATATATATTTTTTTTCTCTGCTTATTTCTAAATAATCATGAATTAAAGAGAGTATCAATACAGTTTTAGTTCTAAGAAGGAGACTATAGGGGTAGGATAGTTTGGGCAGGTTCTGTATTTAAGGCACAAAGTCACTTTTACTAAATCCCTACTTAAAATTTTAAATGGAATATTATATTTCCAAGGAACTAATGATCTTACAGGATTTTATGAAATATCTCTGAATTTTCTCCAAGAAGAGGTCTCATTTTAAATTAGTAAGTCTATTTATTCTATAAGAAAAAAATTTAAGAGCCTCTTTTTAATTTTTTTAAGTTTATTTTTATTTATTTTGAGAGAGAGATAGAGAGCAAGTGGGGGAGGGGCAAAGAGAGAGACAGAATCCCAGGCAGGCTCTGAGCTATCAGTGCAGAGCCCAACACGGGGCTGGAACTCACGAATCGTGAGATCATGACCTGGGTCCAAATCAAGAGTGGGACACTTAACCAACTGAGCCACCCAGGTGCCCCAGTGAGAATCTATTTCTTAATAATTTTTCTACTTTTTTCTTTCTAATCAAGTAACTGGAATAAGCTCATTAATTCACTTCACTGTTTCTTCGTGCCTACTAAGTGCATATCACTCTGCTAGAAACTGTGGAGGTTAGCAAAACAAATAAGACACAATCCTGCTCTCTGGGAATTTATGATCAACAAATATAGGATTATATTTATATGCTTACAGGATTCAGACATTTGAAGAAATAATTATATTGGTTATTTCCATATTACATTTGCTTTCTTTCTCCACTTACCTTATTTTAAAGAGGAAAGAAAAACATATATCATTTTGTAAGACTATACTTATAGAGAAATGCTTTATCATTAGGGAGAAAGTTTTTGTGGTGTAAAGAGAGGAGTCTGTAGTCTTCTTTTGTCTGGTGATGCTAGGGTTGATCCAGTGCAAACCACGTCTGTTTTGAAACACAACCTGCCCTAATCCTTAGGCATCAGGGTGTGTCTGACATTCATGTCAGCACTGCTTTTAAAGGCTGCTGTTTGGCATCACAAAGCAGCTTAAGGGAACACTTGCATAGGTGTGGGGAGCACTGCTATCTACCTCTCCAGTAACTGTAATGTGAGTCTTCTTTCCATACATATAAAGACTGGAGGCATGAAAAATGTCAAAGGGCAGAGGGTTTGGGATGCTGCAATACCAGACAGGGGTTATCTTACTGTGCCCTTGGACTGTGAAGAAAGAATCCCTGATCTAGGATTTCTGTGCCCCCTTATTTTCACACTGAGCTGCATCAGAAATTCGGTAGTTATAGCCTGCATTCTTCAGTCAGTGAAGTTTGGTTATGACTACACAGTGAACAAGTGAAATATATGGTGACTAAACGTGGCTGTAGAGAAAGGTTTGCTTTACTGTTCATTGGGGTCAAGAATTGACTTCATACAGTAACTTGGAGAAGAAAGGAGATACGTTAGAAAGTGGGGGATTTTCCTAACAGTTCAGAGTTGTGTGTGTGAAGGTAGAGTTGGTCATCTATTCAGTGTTCACCAGCACAGACAAACCAGAAATATGTTACCATATGTTGAAGATGAGGGAAATCCAGTAGCCACCGGGAATTGAATTACCCTGTTTCTGTGAGTCTGTGAATTAACTCTTTCATTTTTTAAAAGGTCTCTACTGAAGGAGACTTTGCAGCAGAGTATATTACAGGTTTTCCTAAATTCTGTCCCATGCATTGTGAGTTCTTAGAGACTCTGGTTTTGCCAGAAAAAGGAGTTCTGTGACAAAACACGTTTGGAAAATGCTAGACACTAGACGCTAGAACCCTCCACTGGAGATTTATAATGCATATAAACAAAGTTGGTAGTAAAAAAAAAAACTTGTTTAAACTCTGTTTAAATCAGTATTTCTCAAACATGTTTACTCTAGACATTATACCTCTTACTGTTCCATAAAACTAGTGTTCCAAAATCCACAGCTTAAGAAATGAAATGAAGAAAATTAAGAAAAGAAATGAAACTTTTTAGTCATGTCAACTTGGATGGCAAGACTGGCTAAGCCACCAATTACCTGCTTGAGCTGAAAGAAGCTTCTTGCTCCCACAAGTTTCAGTGTCCTTATCTGAAAAATTGAGGAAATACCCATGCGGGATCTTATGAGTATTCAAATAGTTCTTGTAAAGTTCTTGATAGTGCCTGGCCAGAACAAGTGCCCAGGAAATTGTGACTATGTTTACCAGATACTAATATCACAATCTTTTTTTCACTTGGGCACCTATTTCTCTTGCAGTTTAAAGTGCACTTCCTTTTGTTGGTCTTTGATGAGGATAGGAATAGTGTCATTAATCATTAAAATAACCCTGATTGCATGATTTGATGAAACAGCTGTGGTTTCATCACCTAGTCTTTGCCCCTGGGACAAAAGGCCTCAGCTGCAGTAATCCCCAACCCCTAATTTCAGGGAGCAGCTCAGCTTTATTCACTCTTCCCAGATAGACTTGGAACTGAGGGGCACAATATTATAATGGGGTCCTGAGCAGGGTGCTTGAAGGCTGAAGAATATGCATTAAAGCAGTATTTTCTTTTACCTCCACAAAACTTTGTTTGAACCCCAGTTATGAGACTAATATTTTAGGATTGTGATGGGTAGTAGACCTAATGCATCCTCCCACTATTGCCATGAAATTTATTGTCTGTATCTTGTATTCTAAATATTTAGTTATCCTGAATGCAAAAATGGTCCAGCCAATCAATTCATGATCCGTGTCCCCAGGTTCAGCCTCAAAACTTAGGCTATCATCTCCATATTAGTTTTATAGGAGCAAAATTCTAATTAAGAGAGCATCATTTCAATAATGCTTTTCTTTGCAGAACATGACTTCTTTTGGAAATGAGAGACTTAAAAGGAAAAATCCATTACTATTGTAATGAGGTCAAGAGAATGCCTCAGAGTGGATATCCAATGTAGTGAGGGACTTTCGGTAGTCAGTGGTTGAGATGCAAATTGAAATATATCTATTGTTGATGATTAGACAGTGTTCTTGTGACAGCTCTTTCTCTCTCTGCCAAGAGTACTTTCCTTTGAGAAAGTATGGTGGTTAAGGGCACAGGCAGACCTGGTTCAAGTGGCCTTGGGTGAGTTGCCTTATCTGATCCTCAGATTCTTCATCTATAGTAGGGGATAATGATTCTGGGGGGTATTACTAAAAGTAAATGTGAAAATAAATGCACATATATACATAGCACTTGACACATTGGAAGGAAGGACTTAATAAAATTTAGCTATCTTTGTTATCTTTGTATTACTCCACTGTAAGATTGTGCCCCTCGTTTATTTCTTAATAATGAAATGATTAGTACTATATAACTTTTTATATGTGTTATTGTATTGGACATTGTGAGATGATTAACTGGTACAAAGAAGGCTTCATTCCCACTGGAGTTTAGTCTGCTGTAAATATAATACAGACATGAGTCATTTCATCTAAATACAGGGAGGAGAAAAGTATTATTAATGGGCTTATTGAGTCTTCATAGTCTGAAGAAATTCAGAAGTCATATATTCCACAACATTTTTCATCAGAGGGAAATATAGTCATAATTGGAGACATCTAGAAATGGCTATTTAATAAACTTCATTTAAATTTTATACTAAGGCTTTAAAATATTTGACTCATTAAATTATATTAATGATTCCAAAATTTATTACCCTCAGTCTTCTTCTGGAAGTTCTATATGGAGTTCAACAACTATTTTTGAATAAAAGGATTCATGACTAAGTGAAATCTAGGTGATTTCTAGATAGCAAAATATATGGGCATGTCTTTGCATTGTTTCTCCAGAAGAAAAATTTAAAGCAATAGCTACGAGAAGGAAAAGTTTAAACAATCCAGATATAAGGTGATAAGAGATCAGCTAGCAGTGAAGGGAAATGGGAACACCAGTTTATTAGAAGGGACTCAGAAGGATGAGTTTTCCTACCACCATAGCTTCTAAACAGTACTTTGGATTTTCATGGCTCTGAGCTTTCCACTTCGAGAGAGAAGCATTTCTTATATCAACTAAAGCTTTGTCATTTCTAAATTTAAGAAATGAAGACAAATGATCCATAATTATTCTAATTTTTCCCTAAACCAAAATATGACTTGAGCTGTGAATACACCTTTGGTTTTACTGATTACACTTGTAAATTATGTTGTTTGGACCTCTGGTAGAGACATTGGGAAGAATTGTGGCCTCTGAGGTTACAAACAATCAATGTTTGCAATTTCCTTAGACTAGTATTGTCCAACTGAATAGAACTCCTAGCTTTAAGTATCTCAAAATGAATTCTCCTGGAATTCATACCCCAATACAGGGAAATTACTTCACTCCTCACACAACTTTCCTTCTGTTAGTAAACTCACATATCTTCTAAACTAGTATTAGGATTCTTCAGCTAAAATTCGTAGATTGATTCTGATTTACACATTAAAACAGTGATGTCACTTAGTGCTTTCTCATACAAAACATAGTTGGAGAGAAAAACCCATATGTTTTGTATCTTCTCAAAACTCTCAAAATTTTCTCAACACTCTTAGGACAAATTTAACATATCTAGCTTTATTGCAAAGATTGATCAGATTATTTCATTTCTTTCTTTAATGAATAAATGCTCACTATTTCAAAATCACTTCTTTTCTAGCTATAAGTATACGAGAAAATAAAAATGTCATTAAGTGCTTTAGTAAAACCAGGTGCTGGAGTGTGGATAGGGAACAACTGGAACTCTCACGTACTGCTGATGGGAGTGTAAATTCGTATATCCACTTCAGAAAACCATTTTTCAGTGTCTAGTAAAGAGGCATATCCTAGACACGGGGATTAAAAACCACATAGGTATGTTTATAAAAAACGCGTATAATTCTTAAAATACATATATGTAAGAATGTTCATTAGCAGCATTATCCATAACAGGCAGAGACGGAAAGCTATCCAAATGCTTATCAACATTAGAATGGGTAAGAAAAGTGAGGGGTGCCTCAGTTGGTTGCCATGCCTCAGCTCAGGTTATGATCTCACAGTTTGTGAGCTCGAGCCCCGCATCGGGCTCTGTGGTAACAGCTCAGAACCTGGAGCCTATTTCAGATTCTGTGCTTCCCTGTCACTGTTTGCCCCTCCCCTGCTCTCTCTCTCTCTCTCTCTCTCTCTCTCTCTCTCTCTCTCTCAAATAATAAAATAAACTTTAAGAAAATTGAAATATATTTACGTAATTGAATACCACACAGCAATCAGACTACTCAAACTACAGCTACACAAAACAATATGGATGAAGCTTAGAAACATAATGTTGGGCAAAAGCAGTACTTACTTATGATACCGTTTACATAAAATTCAAAAATTAAGCCAGGATAATGATTTTTTTGGGTGCTAGTGACTAGCAGAGGGCAAAAAGGGAAGTTCTGGGAGACTGGAGTTGCTTTGTTTCTTAAGCTGATTAGGCTGTACCCTTGTGATTTGTGTACTTCTCTGAACATGTGTTATACCTCACTAAAAAGTTTTTTTTTTTATTTCTCTAGTGTCAAAGTTATGATATTGAACAGATGGCATCCAAATAATGCTATACAAATTAATATGAAAATTGGTTGTAAATTTTTTTCAGAAAAATATTAAAAGATTCAGTACATTTATGACTCAAGTTTCATAAGCTTCTTTCCCTCGTATTTTGAACATCATCCTGTACATTTGGAAGGCCTGCCTGTTTCTTTCAATGTACCATCAGTTAGTCTCTTCTCTGTGTCTGAGATGTAGCTCCCTGACATTGAGGACTGTTAATTTTATAACTTCTATTTACTAGAAATACCTAAAGATCATGAAAAGCATTTGCTTAATCTTTGCAGGCATAATACTATAAACATGACTCAAAACTCAGTTTTGCTATAATTAGATTAAAGACGGGTATGTAAAAAGTGTATTATAAACTTAGTGCAATTCAGACATTTGATGTGTATTTCACTATTTTAAAACATCTCTCATTCAAGTATGCAACGTTAAGAAATCAATAAAAAAGCAATTAGAGTGAAATCTCCTTAAAATGAAAGGATCAACTAGAAGATATATTTTTAGACCGTGTTTGCCCATTCACATACATGTATTGAAAGTGTTTCAACATTTCAAGTGACCATAAAAAGAAGGAAATAAATGTTCTTACTAAGGAAAAACCACTTACCTTTTCTGTACTTTTTGTACTATTGACCTCTAACTATTTTATTTTATTTTATTTATTTGTAATGTTTATTCATTTTTGAGAGAGACAGAGACAGAGACAGAGACAAAGGCAGAGACAGAGAGTGAGCGGGAGAGGGGCAGAGAGAGAGGGCAACACAGAATCTGAAGCAGGCTCCAGACTCTTCTCTGTGCTGTCAGCACAGAGCCTGTCACAGGGCTCGAACTCAAAAACCATGAGATTGTGCCCTGAGTTGAAGTCAGACGCTTAACCAACTGAGCCACACAGGCGCCCCTCTATTTTAGATCAAGTATTCTTTGTTTCACAGGATACTATTTTACATGCAATTAACAATTTCAGCATCGTATTAAAAAGAGAATACCACACTCCAGTAGAGTTCCTTGAGCACCAGACATGGTTCTATCAGTAGCTGGGAGTCCTTGGAAAGTAATTTAGAATGATAGAAAATCAGATGTGAAAAATATCTTAGTCCCAGCCTACCATTTTGCAAATGAGGATGCTAAGACCAAGAAATACTAGGTAATCATAAAGTGCTTATTAGTAGTGGATTCAGGACTGGCCCCTAATTTTCTAAAAACTGCTAAGCCATTGTTATAATTGCCCAAAGAGAACACTTTCCTTTTGCATAACTTAAAAACAGTATAAATCAAGTCAATCTTAAGACTTACATCTGGCTTTATTTTTAAAAATTACTCAAACTTTTTATTTTCATAGTTCGTTTTCATTTGATTTTGAACAGTTGGTATACAAGTATCTGGGCTTTTTATGCTCTACGTTAAAGCATAGTGTTCTCTGTATTAGAATTTGAGTACTACAGTCAGTCACACAACTCTACATATAAATATCAATATCATTTTAGTTGAGAAGTAGCTCGTTTCATTTCTTTTGTAGTTCGGATTTCCCTTAATTTTGGATTGTGATTCATCGTAGCATTGAAGATCAATAGAGTTGAGGATCATGGGAAGACAAATCGTACAAGAAAAATACATGTTTTTTTTTCCAAATCTCATAACATTTCTTTACATGTCTCATTTTAATAAAAAAAAATGGAAAAACAAGTTGCTACCTATTTTATTGCATAGGATGGCAAATGAAACTTTTACTACTTTGAAGTTGTAGTAAGTTTGGTTGCTTACCAAATTGAGAAAATAAAAGCATAACTTTTCTTTTTGGCAGCAAAGATGAAGTAATATAAGAAAAAGTTCAAAATTAAGATTTTCATCTAGACTCTTAATATATGGTTCTTACTAGATGCATAATTTTGTGATGACTAAATGACTTGAAGGCTCAGAAATAAATGAAAAGAACAAGGGGGATATGAGGACTAGGTTTGAGATGGCGCCCTGCCACTTTCATTTTAGGCAAAACACTTGGTCTCTCTGCAGGTTTCATGTGACAATTAGGCCAGATTACATCTGTGAAAGTGCCTTGGAAAATGGATATAAATATACAATTGTAAAATGCCATTCTTGTTGTTAACTCATTCTAGGTGCCTGCTAAAAGCTTGGCACCATTTTATAGGGCCGGAGAGTCCTTTTCTATTTCGCACCTTCCTCCCTTCCAAATTTTAATTTTTTTGCACGAATATTATCCTGGATAGCCTGACTTTAATACTTAGCAGGAGAAGAGTGAGTTCTTACTACATTACAGAGAAAAATAAGTAGTTGGAATGGGAAAATTATTTCAGTTTTAAGAGATCTCATCAAGAATGCCTTGGATGAAAAGAAAATCCAATGTCTGAGTCACACATCCACCCAAAGATATCACATTGTAATGCTGTTATCAAAATACCTCCATTTCATCACTGATAGTTTCACGAATTGGAGCATATAGAGAAATGTATCTGGTAGAATATATTTTTGCTATTGCTTGCTATGTTTAAGGATAGGTGTATACTAGTCTAGAAAGAATATTCATATTTTTATGCAATATATAAATAGCATACTATGTACTTACAGAACTACACGTATAACAAATTGTCAATAATCTAAATATACCTAAGGAAAAGAATAATTCAAAGAAGCTCTATAAATGTCACAATGGATTCTGCTACTGATAAATGACTAAGAGGTCATACTTGCAAGTCATTCATTCATTCATTTAACTAATATTAATTAAGTGCCTTGGAAAGGTATTGTACAAGGTGTTAAGGCTTTGTGTAGGTGATGAAGTGCATATTACTCATCCCACAACATTCTTTCCTATCCTTCCTACCACATTTTCTCCATCTTATACCTGAGTTCTTTTTATTTCTTTACTTTAGGTTGTAAGCTCTGTTACATGCTCAGTTGTAAAACAGATATCATGTTTTATAGTGCAAAAAAGCAAATTAGGAGAAAAGAGGACATCTTGGAAAAGATCTTAGTAGGAAAGAAAGAAAGAAAGAAAGAAAGAAAGAAAGAAAGAAAGAACTAAAAAAACTAAGATAAAAGCTATAAGAAGGAAGTTATAGTGCTTAGTTTTATTAATTTATTAAAGGATCCTTTGTATAAAGATTCAGTATTGTCAAGATGTCAGTTATTCTCAACTTGAGCTATAAGTTCAATATAATCCCAATCAAAATCCCAGAGAGTTATTGAATACTGAGGAACTTCTTTGAAGTTAATATGGAAAGACAATAGACCCAGAATAGGCAACAGAATATTGGAGGAGAAGAATAAAGAGCACTGATATAACCTGATATCAAGACTGCATATATACTGTTATATATACATTGTTATATATAACATTGTGTGTATATATATATATATATACATATATATATATATATATATATAACGTGTATATATATACATTGTTATATATAACATTGGTTATATATACTGTTATATATACTGATATAACACTGCAGTAATAATGTGGAATTGGTAAAAGAACAGACAGATCAGTAGAACATAATAAAGAGCCTAGAAATAGACCCACAAAAATATAGTCAATTGATTTTTGACAAAGAACTGAAAGCAATACAATAAAGCAAAGCTAGTTTTTTTTAATAAAGTACAATATACACTCATGATAAAAACTCTCAATAAACTAGGTTTAGAGGAAACATACCTCAACATAATAAAGGGCATATATGCAAAACACACACCTAATATCTTACTCAGTGGTGAATAACTGAGAGTCTTTCCTTTAAGATCAGGAACAAGACAGGGATGTCCAATCTTACCACTTTGATTCAACACAGTACTGTAAGTCCTAGCCATAGCAATCAGACAAGAAAAATAAATAAAAGGCATCCAAATCAGTAAGGAAACACTAAAACTTTCACTATTTGCAGATGACATGATAGATACTATATATAGAAAATGTGAAAGACTCCACCACAAACACTACTTAAATGACAAATGTATTCAGTAAAGTCATAGAATACAAAATAAATATACAGAAATCTGTTGCATTTCTCTTCCCTAAATATAAAGTGGCAGAAAGAGAATTTAAGAAAATAATTCTATTCACAATTGCACCAAAAATAATAAAACATCTGGGTGTAAGCTTAACCAAGGATGCAAAGACTTGTGCTCTAAAAATAATTACAAAATTGATGACAGAAATTGATGATTACACAAATTGAAAGATATTCTATGCTCATGGATTGAAAGAAAAAATATTGTTAAAATGTCCATACTGTCCAAAGCAATCTACAGATTTAATGCAATCCCTATAAAAATATCAACCCATTTTTTACAGAACTAAAAAAAAATCATAACATTTGTACGGAAAGACTAACAACCCTAAACAGTGTCTTTCAAAGAGCAAAAGTTCTTAATTTTGATGAAGTCTCATTTATTAATTTTCTTTCTTTTATGAACTGTACTTTTGTTTTTTTGTGTATTGTGTGAGGAATGGACCAGAGTTTTAGTTTTTTATCAGTTATTCCGGAATCATTTGTTGAAAAGCCTTCCCTTTATCCACTGGATTTCCTTTACACATTTGTCAAAAATCAATTGACCACTTCAAGTAACCCACAAAAAACTATTAGAGCTAATAAACGATATCAGGCTGTAATTGTAGATTTATCTATTTCTCCTTGCAGTTATACCCATTTTGTTTCACATATTTTGAAAGTCTGTGCCGAATGTGCCTAAATGTTTAGGATTATGATATCCTGTTGATGAATTGATCCCTTTATCATTAAGAAATGCTTCTCTTTATTGGTGGGAATATTGTTTACTCTGATGTTAATTAGCCACTACAACTTTCTTTTGATTCACATTAGCAGACTATATTATTTTCCTTTACATTCAACTTATTTGTAGCTTTTATACCAAACCATATAGTTGGGTCTGTTTTATCTAATATAATAAGCTCTGCCTTTAATTGATGTGTTCATACCCTTTACATTCAATGTGACTTTTGAATCTATCATCTTGCTATTTATTTTCTATTTGTCTCATGTGTTCTTTATTGCATTGTCTCTCTGTCTAGTATTTTTGAGTTGAGTATTATTGTATGATTCCATTTCATCTGCTTTGTTAGCATATTAGCTATGACTAACTCTTTGCATTAGTTTAGTTGTTGCTTTAAGGTTTATGGTATACATCTTTATCAGTCTAACTTTTAGCATTAATATACTTCAAGCACATTGTAAGATCCTTACAAAACACACTTCTGTTTCTCTCCTGTCAGTCTTTGTGCTATTGTTATCATACATTTTACTTCCATATATATATTATAAACTCTAAAATGTATTATTAATATTTTTGCTTTAACCTCTTAATTAACTTTCAAAGAGATTAAATAATAAAAAAATATATTTGTATTTACAAAGGTAGTTACTACCATTTCTGGTTCTTTATTCTTTTTTGTAGGTTCAAGTTGTTATCAGATTTTATTTTACTCAAAGGATTTACTTTAACATACTTGTAGTTATATTGTCAGGTTGTTATTATTTTCTTCTTTTATATGTTAAAAAAAAGCATTTATTTTATCTTTGTTCCTAAAAGATATTTTCATTGGGTGAAAAATTCTAGGTTGACAACTTTTTTTTTTTCCTGTCAGTACTTTAAAGATGTTGCTCTGGTACTTCCTAGCTTACATGGTTTCAATGAGAAATCTGCTGTCATGTTCATTTTTGTTCCTCTGTATGTAACATATAATTTCCCCTCCCCCTATTTGGCTTTTGAGATTTTTCTCTTTAATTTGTCTTTAAGGAATTTTATTATGATTTTTTGGTATATTTTTATTTTTGTTAGAAGTTTTCTGAGGTACTTATATGTGTATATAGTTTTTATCAAATTTGGAAACATTTTGACATTTTTTTTCCAAATATTTTCCCCCACTCCATTTGTGACTCTAATTACATATATATTTGGATACTTGAAATAATTTTCAATGTATTTCATTTTGGAGAGTCTCTATTGCTATGTCATTGAGTTCACTAGGCTTTACTTCTGAAATGTCTAATCCGCTTTTAATCTCACCCCATATGTTTTTTATTTTAACATTATAGATTTCATCTCTAAAAAATCAATTTTTGTCTTTTTAATATGTTCTATGTCTTTACTTAATATGTTTAATTGTTCTTCTATATTTTTGAACATATAAGACATAACTAGAATTAATAACTTAATGCCTTTGTTGACTAATTCTATACCTGTGTCATTTCTGAATCAGTTTTGATTGATTATTTTATTTTTCTCCTCTTCATACCCTGTAATTTTTGGTTGCATGATAGACATTGTGTAATTTTCCTACTTAAGTGCTGGATATTTTTGTGTTCCTGTAATTATTTATTGAGCTTTGTTCTGGGACAGTTATTTGGAAATAGATGATCCTTTTGGACCATTCTTTCAAAGTTTAAGAGGCACCAGAGCGAGTTTAATCCAAGGTTAATTTTCTCCACTGTTAAGGCAAAATATTTATGAGTATTCTAATTCATTCCCCATGGATCATATAGTTTTCTATTTTGGCTATTGGGTTGGCATTACTCCTGCCCCTTTGAGAGTGTCAGACACTGTCCCTCTAATAATTTCTACTGGATCTTTATCCAGTATAGATAGTTTCTTTGTACACATGCTTAATCAGTATTCAACTGAATTCTTGACAGGGACTTTCTGCAGTTCTCAGAGTTCTCTCTGTACAGCTTTCTCCTTTCCTGTACAATGCCCTGGAAACTGTAACCACCTTGACTTCTCCAGATTCCTAGCTCTGTCTCCTTACTTCAGGGAGATTGCCAGACTCTGCCTGTATTTCCCTTCTCTATGCTGTGGCCAAGAAATGTTCTTCAAAGGAGTAAGCTGCAGCAATTATTGGGCTGACTTTGCTTATTTTCTTTTTCTTAACGTCATTGTCTTTGTTGTGTCAGGTCCTGTTGTTTCATATATTTTGTCCATTTTCAAAGTTGTTTAAATAGGAGAGCAAATACATATCCTTTTAGTCCTTCTTGGTCAGACATAGAAGTCAGAGTGAACTATTTTTAGAAATATTATGACAAGTAGATCTTCAGTGGAATGTGGAAACTAACACTTATTGAGAATTTATTATTTGGGGCTCTATGTTCAATTCATATTATATAAACCACAAGGTGAGATAAATACCATGAACTC
This sequence comes from Felis catus, assembly GCF_018350175.1. Taxonomy (NCBI): domain Eukaryota; kingdom Metazoa; phylum Chordata; class Mammalia; order Carnivora; family Felidae; genus Felis; species Felis catus. Next base: position 59,048,108 of record NC_058374.1, on the reverse strand, counting down.
AATTTATAGGTAAAAGAGAGACTAGAATAATTTATACAAAAGCATACAGCTAATAAATAACAGAGCTAATTTAAGTCTAGTTTTGTTTTCTTCTTGAAGACATTCTCACACTAGACAGTCCATATAGACCTCTGCTAATAAATTTTCACCCTTAAAAGTGTATTTACCAGCCTACCACCAAACAGTGTTCTATTGGAGCCTATAGGAAGAGACTTGGCTCACGGAACATGTATAATATATGGTTTTCCTAATTAAGTCCAATATCTCACATTGGTTCCTCAGAATGGGTGAACAGAAGACCATAATGCATCTCAATGTGACCAAATAATAATAGGTCAAAACCCATTTCCTACTAATGCCAGTTTAGCAGCATCTACATATTCAAAGGCTTGTTTGCATCATTTCTACATAGTGCTTAAAGTTGAGATTCATGTATTGGTATGCTAGAGAATTTTTACTCTATAGTCAATGTGCACATTTTGTTTTGTTTTGTTTTTTAGAATTCAAAAAGTAGCATGGTAAATACTTTAGCTACAATTTGAGGGGAAAATATATAGTATAACTTCCAAAATAATTCCTGGACCCAGTGTTTCTGGACTTTGATCAACTGGAATGTGTTCTATAAATGAATCTCCCTTATTATAATAACATTGTACTCTCACAGGGCAGACACAGGGTTTTGACCCTCTGAAGTGACCCATGAGAGAGGCTGAGCCACTGAGTAACCATGGGATATAGCAGTGTTATCTCTCTTGCACCTTAACCTTTCTTGTGGCATCTTTCTTCCCAGAAACCAATTCTTTATCATCATGTTGTGAAACATTACCAGTGTACCCTCAATCTTCCACACACCTTTCCACAAGTGAGGCATGCCTGGGAATCATATCTTCTCACTATTGGAATGGGAATCCTTATATTTAAATGTTGTTGTCATTTGCTTATCATGAAAAGATGAAAAACACTGAGATGGGCTGTTGATATCATGTGCCTATCAAATAAATTTCAGTAAATTCTTCATAGATAAACAATCCTTCTTGAATATTTAAATAAGTGAACAAATATATATTGTATTCCACTCATATTATACACTAACTTTTATACACTCTCTTTATATAGCTAAATGTATCTATACTGGTACTTAAAAACATGCCAATTGAGGTGGAAAGTTTTTGGACATAGAACTTCGGTCAATGTCCAAATATGAAAACATTCAGCATTAGAGTAAAGAAGAGAATTGGGAATTCATCTGTTAGGGGCTAATTGTCACTCAAAAACATTCCAGATTTATTAATGTAACTGTTTACGTAACTCAAGAACACATGTGCATTACATTTGTAAAATCCATGGCATGAGTAGACCCTGTGAAAGGACAGTGGCAGCAACCAGAGGTGCAATGAGATCAAAATTTCATTCTTTAAAATTGCAAACCCTTCAGACAGTTAGCATAAGGTCTTGCATAGAGAAAGTGCTAAATAAATGTTTGCTAGATTTGAATCAAATAAAGATTGATCATACACATGAATGCATTGTTTCTGGGAAAGTCATGTAGAACTTGACCACATGCCTATGGATTCTCCAGGTTGGCCGCTCCTCTGCTGGCTCCAACTATTACTATTATTACTATTACTGTCGTGTCCTGGGACATTGTACTTCTGGCCTTTAGAGTGAGGTTTTATAAAAATCAGCACATAAATTAAATGTCTGGTCAATAGCAGCCAATATGCATTGTCCAATACTTGAATTGTCCACATGATTAAATATATGACTTCAAACTTCTTTAGTACTCCTTCAGGACAGATTTAAAGAGTTCAAATTGAAGTCAAAACTTCAAATTTATTTTCAATTATATGTAATGTTATAAAAGCTCCCTTAGATGTGAGAAATGGAAAATAGTCTCTTACTATTTACCTTTTAGGAAAATGACCAGCAAGCAGAAAAGGAAATGTACTCACTAGGTGATATAAAAACCAATACTATGTGGTTACATGTATGGAGCAGACTTTTAAGCCAGTTACCAAGTCTAATTCAAGAACATGTGACAATGCACCTAGATTCCTAGATAGTCCCAGAAGGGAGACCCTGGACGTCTTACACCCAAGCAGGTAAGGACTGGAGGCATTGAGATTATGAAATTAAAATCATTAATTATGCTAGATGTTGTTCCATATCTACACAGTCATTCCTTCAATTCCTTCAGAGCTCTTTGTTCAAATGCCCCTTAGTAGAGACATCTTTATTCATCACAGTCTTATCTTATCTAGTTCCTCACTCTGTTATGTTTATTCTCTTTCTTCTTACTCTGTTTTATTTTTCTTATTAGCACTTATACCACCTAACATAATATATATTTACATTGACTTGTTAATTTCATTAACAGGGAATTTGGTTCATCCACTTCTGTGTTTCTAGCATTTATAACAGAAGCACATAATATATGCTCTATCAATCATTCACTCAATCTGCATTAATAAACACAATTGAACATATGGATAATTATTATCTATATACTACCTGCTCTGAACTAGGCATTAGGTAGACAGTAAAGAACTGGCTGTCTTCATGGAGTTTACTGTTTTGTGGGATGATCAGTGAAGCTAGAAGCTGAGATGTCAGTTTTCTCAATAATTTGTCTCTTTATACTCTTTACTCCCCGCTTCAAAACGTAGCATTACTGCCAAGGAAGTAGTGCTCTTCACAGGTTAACAGACCCTCAGGCAGTCTAAATAACTTTTCCTTTTGAACTTCAAAGCTGTCTTTGATGTTCATTATAGTGTCTGGAGAAAGCTAGCACATGGTAAGTTTTGCCCTCACATCTGTTTGGCTGACCTCATTGTTCTGTGCTCTCTCAGGCCAAAGGACACAAAAAGGACAATGACTGTATCTAAGGGATGAAATATTTACTTGACCCTTTCCTCTCAGAGAACACTCCATCCTGGCTCACCTAAATGTCTTGGGTCTGAGGTTAAGCTATTTCCATGACATGGTCTGGAAAATTTCTAAGCAGTTTCTCAGAAGGCAGAGGTGTCTCTTCCTCAACACCACTATTCTTTCCCTAGAAAACACATAGTACATATTATTCCACCTGGAAACAGGAAAACATTAGGCTTACCAGAATGTAATCAGGCTGTTGGTTGTTAAAGTAGAAGTTCAGTGCTACTGGGGCAGCATGGCACAACTGAGAAGAAAAGCAACTGAGAGGCCAGAGGTCATGTATTTGAGTCTATAATTTACTACTTGCCAGCTCTGTGACCTTGCTGAATAAATGCTGAGAATAATAGCAATATTTATCTGCTATGAAAATGTTGAGGGTTAAATAGGAGAATATATGTAAAATGTACTAAGCACTTGTTATATATCTCATTCAAAACTTTTGCTGTCATTAACATTAGAATAACAGCTCGGATTTCTTTCTTTTTTAATTTTTTTTTGGCAGGGAGAGCACAAGTGAGGGAGGGGCATAGAGGGGAACAGAGGATCTGAAGCAGACTCTGTGCTGTCAGCACAGAGCCCAGCATGGGGCTTGAATCCATGAACTGTGAGATCACAACCTGAGCTGAAGTCGGACACTCAACCGACTGAGCCACCCAGGCACCCCAATAGCTCAGACTTCTTAATATTAGATATTTAGGATAAAGCCTAGATATTAGATTACAGACTAACTCAAGCAGCATCTTTATTTAGATTTAAATTTCGGTATTAAAAATGAGAGATTTGTGTTGCATCTTCCACTGTTATCGTCAGTACATGTCTGTGGCTATTCCTTGCATATGAATACCAGCTTCACGTTTGTACATTGACATATGCATCAATGAATTGATTAGTTGACCAATTGATAGAGGTTTATATTCTGACTTTCCCAATGAAGTAAAAAAATTCTCATGAGCTTTCTTGCATCTGCCATCTCCATACTTCTCCACAGTCCAGACCTCACAATATGTCCTTCCTGCTTCCTAGAGCTGTGGACACAGGGACCACAAATTCCTCCACATTTATACATATTAATAAAATTAAAAGAGAACCACTGATTGAAATCTCCTAAACTTTAAAGTTTATCATTTTCTGACTTGAAGTAATCAGTGTCACTTTCTTATTATTTACTGACTGAGTGACCAATGTTCCAGAGAGAAAAATTTATACTTAGCCCTTAGGTATAATTAGAAGCCTGCCCCCTGTCCGAACTGCAGCTCTAACAATAAGCTAATAAGCCACTTTCATAGAAAGATTGAGCTTCTGGGTCTATTGCCTTTTGATGTGCCCTGGGGAGTGGTAGCTGTTTAGGAATTATTTCTCTGTTGGTTATAGTCCTCTGGGGCCTACTAGCATAGGTACCAGTGGCCGTCAGACCCAAGCAATGTAGCGCAGAAGCCATAAAAATCAAGGCACCAGAGAAGGCTATAAACTTCCTTCTGGAAGACACAGGCAAAGTGGAGCAAGGCAGAGAGAGTGTGCAAAGATGCATCCACCGGCTTGGATGTGCCAAAACAGAAGCCTGCCCCTCAGGCCAAAGTGCCTGGATGCAAATAGGCCTCTTTCTCAGGAAGACCAGGGTGTGTTTCAGCCTGCTATGTCTGCAGTGCCCTGGGAGTGATATTCTGCCAAGAAGTGAATCTCTGATTGCTATAGTCCTGTGGGACACAGGAATGCAAGCTTACCTTGGTCTCCAGGGCCAGCCAATCAGAGGGTGTTCCCTGGATGGCAGCTGCAAAACTGGGTCTCCAGATGTAGGTAGAAGCTCCCCTTCGAGAGGTACTGACACTCTTGTGTGCAGCGGCAGGAGAATGCAAAAAAGGTGAGTACTGTTTGGAAAGAGGCAGAGGGGAAGTACAACAATGGTTCCCACTGAAAACAGAAAAGAAAAAGAAGAAAAGAAAAGGAAAAGAAAAGAAGAAAAAAATAATGGAAAAAAAAAAGAAGGGGAAAAGAAGATAGTACCTACTGGTTTTAGCAAGGCAGAGCATGAGCAGGAAGACGTCACCTACCAGCCTCTGTCCCTGAAGAGTATCTCAGCAGGCTGTTGCACCTCAGACCAGTGCTTCAAAATTAGGAAATGAGACTCTTTCACACAAAGTCTAGGTGAACTCTTTTCAAAGGCTGTTTCTGCACTGGGCCCTGGGGCAGGTAAATCTGTGGGTGAGCCCTTTAAAAGCTGTTCCATAGCTCACCACAGCCACGTGGGTCTCATGGGCACAAGCCCCAATGGTCTTCAAGCCAGGTGTTTTGGGGATTTGTCTCTCAGGTGGAGCCTCAAAAGTTGGAGTGCCTCATGTGGGGTATGAACCCTTCACTCCTCAGGTAGAAGCTCCTGGTTTTGAGTCTGTTCCCAAATGTGGGTTGCCACACCAGTGTTGGGGCTTATGGCAAGAATGTGTCTCAGCCTTTCCTTTCTGCTTTGAATGTGAAGGGGTCTCTCTCCCTTAGTTTTTTTAGGGTTTATTTTCAGAGGAAATTGTTCCATATATAGCTACAAATTTGGTGTGTGCATATGTGCATAGAAAGAGGTGAGTTTATGATCATCTCACATCACCATTTTGAACTGGACCCCCTATTTATTTTTTTACATCAATTATTTTGTGTTAAAAGTAAATCATCAAAAAGTAAATTGTAGCAATTGTAAATGGGATCAATTCCTTGATTTCTTTTTCTGTTGCTTCATTTTTGGTGTCTAGGAATGTGACTTTGCTGAATTCACGGATCCGTTCTAGCAGTTTTTTGGTGGAATCTTTTGGGTTTTCCATATAAAGTATCATGTCATCTGTGAAGAGTGAAAGTTTGACCTCCTCCTGGCTGATTTGGATGCCTTTTATTCCTTTGTGTTGTCTGACTGCTGAGGCTAAGACTTCCAATATTATATTGAATAACAGTGGCGAGATTGGACATCCCTGTCTTGTTCCTGACTTTAGCAGGAAAGCTCTCAGGTTTTCTCCATTCAGGATGTTAATGGTGGGTCTTTCATATATGGCTTTTATGATCTTGAGGTATGATCCTTCCATCCCTACTTTTTTGAGAGTTTTTATCAAGAAAGGATGCTGTATTTTGTCAAATGAGAGGATCATGTGGTTCTTGACCTTTCTTTTATTGATGTGATGTATCACATTGATTATTTTGCAGGTATTGAACCAGCCCTGCCTCCCAAGTATAAATCTCCCTTGGTCGTGGTGAATAATTCTTTTAATGTATTATTGAATCCAGTTGGCTCATATCTTGTTGAAGATTTTTGCCTCTGTGTTCATTAGGGAAATTAGTCTGTAGTTCTCCTTTTTAGTGGGATCTTTGTCTGGTTTTGGAATCAAGGTAATGCTGGCTTCATAGAAAGAGTTTGGAAGTTTTCCTTCCATTTCTATTTTTTGGAACAGCTTCAAAAGAATAAGTGTTAACTCTTCCTTAAATGTTAGATAAAATTCCCCTGGAAAGCTATCCATCCAGCCCTGGACTCTTGTTTTTGGGGATATTTTTGATTACTAATTCAATTTCTTTACTGGTTATTGGTCTGTCCAAATTTTCTATTTCTTCTTGTTTCAGTTTTGGCAGTTTATATGTTTCTAGGAATTTGTCCATTTCTTCCAGATTGCCCATTTATTGGCATATAATTGCTCATAATATTCTCTTATTATTCTTTATATTTCTGCAGTGTTGGTTGTAATCTTTCCTCTTTCATTCTTGATTTTATTTATGAGTCCTTTCCTTTTTCTTTTTGAACATACTGGCAAGGGGTTTATCAATTTTGTCAATTCTTTCAAAGAACCAGCTCCTGCTTTCATTGATTTGTTCTACTGCGTTTTTGTTTGTTTGTTTATTTGTTTGGGTTTTTTTTATTTGTTTGTTTCAATAGCATTGATTTCTGTTCTAATCTTTGTTATTTTCTGTCTTCTGCTGGTCTTGGGTTTTATTTGCCATTCTTTTTCCAGCTCTTTAAGGTGTAAAGTTAGGTTGTGTATATGAGACTTTCTTCTTTAAGAAGGCCTAGATTGCTATATACTTCCCTCTTATGACTCCCTTTGCTGCATCCCAGAGGTTTTAGGCTGTGGTGTTATCATTTTCAATGATTTCCATGTACTTTTTAAATTCCTCTTTAACTTCTTGGTTAGCCCATTCGTTCTTTAGTAGGATGTTCTTTAGTCTCCAAGTATCTGTTATCTTTCCAAATTTTTTCTTGTGATTGATTTCGAGTTTCATAGTGTTGTGGTCTAAAATTATGCACAGTATGATCTCGATCTTTTGGTACTTGCTGAGGGCTGATTTGTGTCCCAGTATGTGATCTACTCTGGAGAATGTTCTATGTGCACTCGAGAAGAATGTGTATTCTGTTGGTTTTAGGATAAAATATGGTCCTGTACATATCTGTTAAGTCTATCTGGTCCAGTGAGCCATTCAAAGCCATTGTTTACTTGTTGATTTTCTGTTTAGATGATCTTTCCATTGCTGTAAGTAGGGTGTTGAAGCCCCTTAATATTGTGGCATTATTATCAATGAGTTTCTTTATATTTGTGATTAATTGATTTATATATTTGAGTTATTTTACATTTGGAGCATAATTGTTTACAATTATTAGATCTTTTTGGTGGGTAGACCCCTTAATTATGATATACTGCCTTTTTTATCTCTTGTTACAGTCTTTATTATCAAATCTAGATTATCTGGTATAGGTATGGCTACTCCAGCTTTCTTTTGGCAACTGTTAGCATGATAGATGATTCTCCATCCCCTTACTTTCTATCTGAATGTGTCTTTAGATCTAAAATGGGTCTGTTGTAAATAGCATATAGATGTGTCTTTTTTTTTTTTTTCTTATCCATTCTTTTACCCTACGTCTTTTGATTGGGGCATTTAGTCCATTGACGTTTAGAGTTAGTACTGAAAGATATGAATTCATTGCCATTATGTTGGTGGTGTTCTCTGGTCCTTTCTAGTTTTTGTTGCTTTTGGTCTTTTTTTTTTTTTCTTTTCGTCTTTTCTCCCCTCAGAGAGTCCCTCTTAAAATTCCTTGCAGGGCTGGTTTAGTGGTCACAAATTCCTTTAGCTTTTGTTTGTCTGGGAAACTTTTTATCTCTTCTTCTATTTTGAATGACAGCCTTGCTGGATAAAGAATTCTTGGCTGCATATTTTTCCATTTACCATATTGAATATATCCTGCCACTCCTTTTTGGCCTGCCAAGTTTTTGTGGATATGTCTGCTGTGAACCTGATTTGTCTTCCCTTGTAGGTTAAGGCCTTATGTTCCTTTGCTGCTTTCATGATTCTTTCCTTGCCTGAGTATTTTGTGAATTTGACTATGATGTGCCTTGTTGATGGTTGGTTTCTTTTGAATCTAATGGGAGTTCTCTGTGCTTCCTGGATTTTGATGTCTGTGTCTTTCCCCAGGTTAGGAAAATTTTCCACTATGATTTTCTCACAAAAACCTTCTACCCCTTTTTCTCTTTCTTCATCTTCTGGGACCCCTATGATTCTGATTCTGATGTTATTACTTTTTTATAAGTCACTAAGTTCTCTAATTCTTATATCGTGCTCTTTTGCCTTAGTCTCCTTTTTTTTTTTTTTCTGCTTCATTATTCTCCATAAGTTTGTCCTCTATATCACTGATTTGCTGCTTTGCTTCACCCATCCTCGCCACCATGGCATTCTTTCGAGATTGCAGCTCAGTTATAGCATTTTAAATTTCTTCCTGACTAGCTTTTACTTCTTTTATCTCAGAAGAAGGGATTCTAACCTATTTTCAACCCCAGATAGTATTCTTATTATCATGATTCTAAATTCTGGTTCAGACATATTGCTTGTATCTGTGTTGATTAATTCCCTGGCTTTCATTTCTTCCTGTTCATTCTTTTGGGGTGAATTACTTTGTTTTGTCATTTTGAAGGAAGAAAAGAAATTAAGTAAATAAATAAATACATAATTAAAAACATTAAAAAAATCAAATAAAAGATGCTAGATCCTAGGTGTGTTTTGGTCTGGTTGTTGATCTCTATTCTTGATAGAACAGGAAAAAAAGGGAAAGAAAAGAAAAGAAAAGAAAAGAAAAGAAAGAGAAACAAAGGAAATCGTTTAAAAATTTGAAAAAAATGAATACAATAAAATAGAATAAAATGAAATGATGAACGTAGAATAGAATTTTTAAAAATTACAAAAAAGTGAAAAATATAGTAGAAAAAATTAAAGAAAAATCTTTTTTATAAAAACAAAAAATAAAAATAATTTTTCCCATTCTGTATTCAAGAATAAGAAAAGAAAAAGGGAAAAAAATAAATAGATGCACCAGCGAACAGAATGAAATAAGATTGAAATTACATCCAGTTTCCCCTAGAAGTCAAACTATGAAGCACTTTATAATCCATAAACTAAGCTGGCGGAGAGAATTGTGTTCCTCAAGAGCAGCGTTGGTCCAGTTGTGCGGGGTTTAGTGTAACGGCCCCATTCTCCACTAGATGGCGCTGCTTAATTTACTCGGGGGATTGTTGTGGTGTTTGTAGGCGTGTATGTGCATGCGCCGGAGGGGCGAAAATGGCATCACCCAGCTACCCGGCTCTAGTTTCAGAACTCTGTGCTCTTCCTGACCCGCAATCAAGCACCCTTCCTTTGTCTCTGGCTTCCGTCCACTCCCACTTCTACAGTCTGTGACCAAGTCTTCAGACTACCAGGTGGCAGCTCCCTCTCGAATTTTACCTCAAATGGAGCTGTTTTCCAACCCCTCACTTCCGAGGGGCTGCACTTTGACCTGCTCAAACCCTCTGGGCGAGGGTCTCCCTGAGCAATGGCGGGAGTGCCGGCCACCCCGGGAACATTCGCTCCACCGTCCTGCTGTCGCTGTCCAGAGACTGCGGCAGGTGCCCACCCACCCCAGAAAAAGTTCGCGTGATGGCGTAGCAGCAGCCTTTCAGGGATTATGGTAAATCTCGTGATTTTTCTTTTGGATATGCATGCAGGAGTAGAATTACTGGTTTATAATTTATATACCTTTACCTTTACTAAAAATGTCAAATTGCATTTAAAAGTGGTTATACCAATTTAGACTCTCAGAAATAGTATACAAGGAACCTAATACAAACCTTAATACTCAGTGGGAACTCCAAAAATATTTATTGTGCTGAACTGAGGACTAATATGTTTAAGTGTTAATAATCTAAGTTACTTACCATAATATGGATTACTTTATTAGATCTTTTTTTATATATTTTTATTTTATGTTCCATATATATATATATATATATATATATATATATATATGTATAAAGAGAGAGTGTGTGCGAGCAAGATGGGGACAAGGGCAGAGGGTGAGAGAGAATATCTCAAGAAGCATGCTCCATGCTCAGTGGGGAGCCCAACACAGGGTTTGATCCCAGGACCCTGGGATCATTACCTGAGCTGAAACCAAGAGTTGGTTGCTCAACCAACTGAGCCACCTTGGTGCCCCTAACAGATCTTTTATTGAGATAGATTTGATAGGGATGGGGGAAAAAAATAACAAGGGTCTTTGGTACCTTACAGAATGGGAAGATTAGGGTTACTGAGTTGGTATAGAGGGACAAAAAGCCAGAGAATAGAAATAAGCCTCTTGTTTGATGATTTTTCATAGGGCCAGCTTTATTTCCTACCTTTCTTCATGACGCATCTAATCTAACTCAGCTTTTGGTCCAAACATACAGTTTTAAAAATTTTATACGTAATTGCTTCCTACAAATATTTTTGTGCATCTGTTTTAATTAGAGAGATAGAGAGAGAGAAGAGCTAATTATCTTCCTCTTAATAACAGCACTTCATATGCTTGGGAACCATGTGTGAAAAAACGCTCCCTTTTCTAAGCTAAGCAAGAGCAGTTGCTTTTCCCATCTGATGTATTTTTCAATAATTGAACATGTTTATCATTTTCCTTTGGGATTGCTTCCAAACCCCCCTCTTCTTTACAGTGTGAGGCTCCAGACTGTCTCCATTATTCTAATGTGAGCCTTGCTCCACTCCAAATATAGGACTTAGAAGGAAAACCCAATTTTGCTTTTATATTCATTTCATTACAATGTGAACAGAATGTAAGGTTTGTGATTTATCTTTAGATAATTTTAATAAGCATCTGTAGGTGTGATTTTGCCATGCTGGGACAATAAATAACAAATTAAATTGGTAAAAGCCTTCCTTTCTAAGATACAAAAATAAAACAATGTGATTTAAAAGACCCATAAAAAATACTGAGAAATTTTAAATGGTATATGAAATAGAAGAATACAGAGTAGCAAACCTCAAGATTAAGAAATTACTAAGTATAACATCTAATTAGATTTTTCTTTTTTTCCTGTACAAACAAGTTCCCCACTTTACATAAGGATAGTTAATATTAATAGGAATGAATGAGATTTGGAATACTGTTTCAAGCCATTGGAAAATAAGAAAACTAGAGTAATATTTATTAAATGCATTTATCATAGTCTTTTCTGTTTCTTTCCTAAGTTATTTCACAAAGGAAACATTTCAAAAATGTGTAAGACTTAAACTGAAATAATTATAATTATAAATTATAGTAACAGTTTCCTGAATAGGAAAAACATTAACGTATTTTTTCTAGCTTTGTTGAAATATAATTGACATATAACATTGTATAAATAATGTTAACATATTTTAGATTGGTATTTCTTCCTTTTGGAGGTATTAACAGCTTAGGAAGCAAAATAAAAATGCTTTGTCTATAGTTTAAAGAAATATTTATATTATCACAAGAAAGACAGAAGTCTTTTATCCAAAGTTTCCCAACGTTTGGATCTCACTTAAATTAAGATGTAAAATCCTAGAAAGAGAAGTTGTGTTATAATTAATGCCTATGTTAGATGAATTCATTCTAGTTTTTGAAGATCAAGGTGCAGAGAGATTCCTTGTCCACAGCGAGGATGTTACACATGCACAAAGAATATCAGGCCTATGCCCTTCCCTAAATTGAAGCCTAGGGTAGAGAGTCTAGACAGTTAATTTTGGATTAATGAAATCTATTTGTGGAAATAATGATCAACATAATGACCATAATAAGGGCTAAGAAAATAATCCCTCTTTCTTTTCTTTTTTTTTTTTTTTTATCTTTTGAAAACCAGCAGCATAAGTGACCTGTGGACCTCCACTACTTAGAGGAGGTATGTTTAATCCTGATGTTCATTTATAAAGCATTTAGCTTAAAAGGCAAAGAATTATTCCTAGGTAATTGTTTCTTAGAGCAGATTTATTGTGACTAGAACATTTGTGTTTATGTGTGTGTGTTTGGGAGTGTTGTTTTCCTGGGCACATACAGAAGACAGATTGTTGACAGTAAATGTTTAGTCAAGGGTGAGAATACTTTTGTTTTAGTTACAGATCCTTTCTACCAGCCAGATGATATTTTCTCCTTTAATCAGTGCCACAGAAGCTTTTGTGCATTATAGGAATGCTGCTAAATATGATGAAACAGCCACATCTTTTAATTTAGTCCCAGTAGGAGAATAAGCTATTCTTCTTTTACTAGGCGACAGACGGAGACTTTTTATGTTACCTAAGGCTCAGCTGTGCGAAGCCTTTGAGAGATGGTGCTATCATGTTGGACTTCTTGAATCATTTACCAGAAGCAAATGGCTGTCTCTATTTTCTCCAAAGCATTCCTTTTGAATTGGAAGGCTTTTTGGAAATGAACCTATACAGGCAACATGTACACTTTTAGGACATTGTTCCACCGTCTAATTCTTAATAGGTGTGATAAGACAAAAATAATTAACATATGAGGAAGGTTGTGGTTTGGCCTGCTCAATTCCCTATCTTTCCCTGAATATAGAGGAAGTTTCCACCAATTCCAGGCAATTCTTTAGGCTTTTATGATGCAAAATTGATGGAATGAGGATTAGACCGGAAGGCCCAAACCAAAGCAGATGGATTTTTTACAGAAAAGAAGAGCCCAGAAGAGAACTGGTGTCTAGTGGTCTGTAGCAAGGCACATCTTTTGCTAGGGGGCTCTGTGAAGAAATTACATAAAGAAATAAATTATATAAAGAAAGAAATCTGGATGACAGAATGATGTGGAAGCATAAGCAATTTCTAGGGAAGGAAAGAAAGTGGCTTCCAGGGCCTTGGGGCATAATAAAATAGGAAAAGAAAGGATTTTAATAAGTTTTGTTGTTTATGTAATGTTTCCTCTTTAAAGATGTTGAAATATGCATATAAACATTGGATGTCCTGTCTGGATTACATATCTCTGAATTTAACAGCCCTCTGGGACTGAGCCAAGTGACCAGGGTTTCCTTAGGATTATATCAGTATGATTGTTACAAGCTTTTGTAATGGGTTCTTTGTTTTGGTGCTTACTGTCTCAGACACACTTTAATACATTGGAAAATTTCCAATGATGAGACATGTCTGTGGGTAAATGAATATCTTTGAGCTGATAAGACTTATTTATCTACAAGGCCACTTTAGACATCCATGAAGTATTCTTTGTGTCACCTAAGCAGTGTATCTGCTGACAATGCCGTATCATACAATGAGATTTGTGATATGTTAGAGATAAGAGATGGTGAATGAGGATGATGGAGTACAACATCTTAACAGCCTGAAGGTGAACTGGAAAAAAATCAAAATCAAAGTTCAAGAGATGTATTTGCCAGTAAGAGTCTAAAGAAAACTTGTCAGGGCAGGTAGAAGTAAGTAAATCTACAAGGGAGTTATCAAGTCACTTAAGTCTTCATTTTGTGCAAAATATTCCAGTTGAGTGGAACTGTAACTGACCACTTGCTGAATGTTCTCTTGAATCTCTGAAGTTTTTCTGGGACTTTGACTTTACTAATAAAAGATTTTCAAAGGGAAATCTAAGCATCCCTCAAGAATGATTTCCGTTTCTAAACATACATGTCAGATTCTATATGATATAATCAATTATATTTAAAATCTTCTGTTCTGCCCACTTCCAGTAGGATTTGCAGGGTGCTACCGGTAAGCCTGACTCTACCCAAAAGAAACACAATGGGCCTAGTCACATTTGCTCACCTCCTTGCTATTTTGCTCATTGTATATAATCTACTTACACCTATTTTTGTGTACAAATAGACTGGGCTGTCAGTCACAAAAAGATGCCTTACATGGAGAACCATGATTTCAATTTCAGATGAGGTCTACATCATCCTCTTGCTGTGACAAAGAGTTTAGAAAAAGAATGATGGAGATACTTTTTCTTGAACGTTCTGAGAGCACATTTACACCACTCCCTTGTAGATACTTTAGTGCTTTAAGTAACCCTATGAGTGTGTGTGTGTGTGTGCATTTTTATACATATATATATATATTCAGGTAAGTAATTCAAGTTGCTCTAATAAACAAACCCCCAACCTCACTAGTTTCACACAGTAAGTGCTTACTCTGGTTTATACAAAGTCCAAAGTGAATAGTCCTATCTAGCAGGAGGTCTTCCTTGAGGTCATTCAGAGACTCAAACACCTTCTAGTCTGTGGCTCTACAGTCCTCTGGGGGCCCAGAGTCCTCTTCTAAATTCTCTGTATTCACTCAGCAGTCAGGAAAGAGAGAGCATAGAGTGTAACTTGGAAGGCTTATATGCACCAGAGCTGAAGGTGGTATCCATCACTCCTCCCCTTTCCTAATAGCCAGCATCATCTGGCTACATTAGAGTATAAGAGAAGCTGGGAAATACAGTCTAGCTCTTTGGACAGAAGGAGAGGGACTTGTTGAAACACTAGGCAGTCTCTGGCATAGTGTTATTGTTCCCACTTTACTGATGGGGAAACAGACATAATGGGGTTAAGTAATATACCAAACTCACCTAGCTAACAAGTGGTGAGCCAGAATCTGAACCCAGGAATCTGACTCCAGAACAGTCTTTTAAACTATGGTACATACAGGGCTCCCTCCCAGATAATTAATGCAAAGTACTTCCCATTATTTCAAATGAGTAAAATGAGGTAGAGGAATATAACATGCCTCCTCCTAGTTCATAAATTACAATACATACAGGATTGTTTGCTTACTCTGTGGAATCACAGTCCCATTTAGGATGAGTGCATGACCTTCTGATTTCAGTGACTTTCTTTCTGAGTATCTTTGGGGAAGGGGGGCATGCATGTGTTCCAAACTCAATGAGTATTTTGGAGGTGAGCCAACTCATACTCTATCACTTGAGACCCTTGTTTAAAACAGCAAGCCACTAAGGAAGCCAGTGATTAGAATTAGGAATCTTGGGGTCAAACAGACAGGCAGTATGGCATGGGGTTAAGAGGCAGCATCTGGAATCAGAGCTCCCAAATCAATAAAACCCAATGCTGTCTCTATGATGTACTGGCTGTGTGACTTAAGTTACTTAATCTCTCTGTGCTATAGCTCATTCATTTGTAAAATGTTGAAAATGATCATATCTACCTCATAGGTTGTTATGAGGATTAAATCAGTACATGTTAAGTGCTTAGTATCTGGCATAAGCAATCAGAAGAAGTTGGTTATTACTGTTGTTATTGTTATTTACTTGCACCCAATCAAGCTAAAGATATGACACACAGTTTTGCTGACATATAAAAAATCCTGCATTTCAGTAAATGTCAACTTCATCTGTTAACTCATGCTGTTGGACCCTAGCCTCCTTCCTCCTCAGACTTTAATCCATTGGTAAGTTCTGTGTGCTCTACCTCAAAAGTATTTATTATACTAATTCTGTCCATCTTCCCTGCTCCACCCTTGTTCAGACCCCTATCATCTCTCGCCTAGACCATTGCAAAACCCTTCTAAAATGTTCCCTACTTCTTGGGCCCCTACAATCCAGTCTTCACACAGAAGTCAGAGAGATCTTTAGAAAATATAAATGAGACCATGTAATTCCCCCAATTAAACCCACTGATTCCCACCTCATTTAAATAAAATCTCAAGTCCTTCCCTTGGTCTTTGTCTTAGAAAGTCCTAAATTGTCCAAGATAGTCTTAGCTTATACTGTTGTTCTAAGATTATTATTAGTAACACCTCCTTTCATTCTCCAAAGTGTCCTGACCTAGTTGATAAATTATATAATTACCGTGCTTATGGGATCTGGAGCATCCTTCCCCTAAGTAAATATTATAAATACTACATGGTAATAAACCTTTTCTGGAGGTGGGAGTCTCACCTCCTAAATTAATCAAAGTCCATAAGCCTTAAATACAATGCTTGAGGCAGTTTGAGTGTAATACTGAAGTTCGAATTTAGTTTGACTGGTTTTA
The DNA here is from genome assembly GCF_018350175.1 of Felis catus. NCBI lineage: Eukaryota > Metazoa > Chordata > Mammalia > Carnivora > Felidae > Felis > Felis catus. Next base: position 59,031,924 of record NC_058374.1, on the reverse strand, counting down.
GCCATATTTCAAAAGAAACAGTGAGTTACTCATATGTGAGCAATTCTGCCCCTGAGCCCTGCCTTCTTCATGGAGGGATTCAGCCAGCTCTCCAGCACAGCCTGAGTCAACAGGCTACGGTCCAGGCTGCACTGTGGCTATTACATGTAGGCTCATTGGTGGACTGTGGACCCTCACTCAGTCTAGTCTCTTGGAGAATTTTCAGCCCTCCCTTATAGCAATACTTTCTCCCTCTTTGCTTGTACCCCACTTGGAGTGGTGAGAAGCTTTACCCTTTGAATCCCTTTTTTGCCTGGGGAATATCCCTTTTCTCATCCCCTGAGGGTTGGGAAAACAGAAAGTGGCATTTAACCTCCCTTGTCTAATACCTACCTGTGCCTAGTAAGGCTGTGTGCTCTGTGTAAGGTCCATCCACTGAGAGAAACAAGAACCTATTTCTAGTCCTTATCAGACTTTTGTGATTTGGCCTATGTCTACCTCTTTGACTTCATCACCTTTTATTCTTCCCCTCTGTTAGCTGTACTGCCTGCCTGTTCTTTTTGGAATATTTTAAGCCTTATCCTGCCTTAAGGCCTTTGCACCACAGTTCCTTTTACGTGGAATGCTGTTTCCTGATCTGGTTGGCTCAGCTAAATGCCACATCTCTGGGAGGCCTTCCTTAATGACACAAAGTAAAGTAACTTTCGCAATCACTTTCTCTTTCATAATCCTGTTCTATTTCCTTTATAATACTTCATTATCTAATGTTACTTTGCTGGTTTAATTGCTAATTTTCTTTCTTTCAAAAATAATTATAATAAATAATAATAATAATAATAATAGTTACTAGACTTGTCATGAGCCTAACATTTTTCTAAATGCTTTACATTGATTAATTTTTACAAAATCTTTACAGTTATCTTATGAAATAGGTATTATTATTATGGACAAAGAAACTGAGTTTAGAGAAATGATGAAATTTACCTAGTGTCACAGAGAAGAAGCCAGGATTCAAGCCTAGATAGTGTGGCTGCAGTGTCTAATCTGAACCACTAGGTAAGGCCACCTCCCACCAAAGTCCTCCCCGGAGGACAGAACTTGCCTGTCCTGTGTGTTGCTGTATCTACCCCCACCCTTCTACCTACTGATACTGTGATGTATTAAGTAAACTTTGGTCTTTGTCCTTCTGGCACAGAGCTCCTGAAACCATTGGAATTTCCTAAGTGATGAGAGCAATAAGGCGTCTTTTGTTATGTCAGTGTGTGGCTTTAGAAAGCTATTAAGGATGGTTGCCTGAGAAACCAATCATGTGATTAAAGGGTTGGAACTTTCAGTCCCACCTTCTTCACTTCTGGGGGAGAAAGGGACTGTAGATTGAGTTTAATCATTAGTGGCCAGTGATTTAGTCAATCATGACTATAGAATGAAGCCTTCACAAAAACCCGAGAGTATAGGGTTCAGAGAGCTTCTGGTTTGGTAAATGTGTGGTAATAGGGGGAGAGTAGCACACTCGGAGAGGGCATGCAAGCTCTGTACCCTTTCCAACAACCTTGCCCTATACATCAGTTCCATCTGACTATTCATGAGTTATATCCTTTTATAATAAACCAGTAGGTAATCTAGTAGGTAAAATGTTTCCCTAAGTCCTTGAGCCACTCTAGCACATTATTTGAACTCAAAGAGGGGGTCTTTGGGATCTCTATTCTTTTTAACATTTATTTATTTTTGAGAGACAGAGACAGAGTGTGAGCAGGGAAAGGGCAGAGAGAGAGGGAGACACAGAATCCAAAACAGGCTCCAGGCTCTGAGCTGTCAGCATAGAGCCCGACATGGGGCTCAAACCCATGAGATCATGACCTGAGCCAAAGTCAGACACTTAACTGACTGACCCACCCAGGTGCCCCAGGGGACTTCTATTCTATAGTTGGTTGGTTAGAAGTCTAGATGAGAATCTGAGTTTTAAATTGACATCTGAAGTGGGGGCAGGTGGAGGGCAGTCTTATAGGACTGAACACTAACCACTAACCAGGGGAGTCTGATACTATCTCCAGTTGATAGTGTCAGAATTGAGTTGAATTGTAGACACCTAGCTGATGTCCAAGAATTGCTTGTTGGTGGGGGAAACCTCCCACAAACACACACCAGAATTGGTGATCAGAACACCTTTAAACTCATACAGGACTTGGCTCAGTTAATGCTTGAACTTTGAGTGAATAAATGTTGTTATAAAACCATGACTCTGTTTTATTTTTTATAAACAGAGAAGAAAATCACTCACCTACCTAAGAGAAAGGCTGGGCCTAATCTCATTTCAAGATGAACTGGAGGAAGGGGCTCAGCCAGAACTGCCCTAGAAACTGGATGGAAAATGCTGTTACCCCATGGCAGATCCTACATAGAATCTTGAGAAATTTTTAAGGGTGGCTTTCCATGGGGTTTCTGAGTTAGTCATAAAATAGGCAACCTGGCACCAGATTAGTAATTATAAAGGGAGCATAATGTAGACAGAAACAATGCATAGAGTGAACTAACAAATACATAAAGTGAACCTTCCCCATGAACAGGGGCGGGGAGAGAAAATTAAGCTGTCTTAGATTGAATTTATACTACCTGTGGCCCAGTACTAGACAACCTCCTTCCCCCATAGTCTACATCTCTGCTACACCTCCTTTGGGATTCTGCAGTACAAACCTGGATCTTTTAACTCATCATGTTCTATAGAATTTCACTATTCATTTGTTCCCCTTTCCCTATAAATGGCAAAGTCCATTAATAGTGTCATGTCTCATTCATCCTTTTTTATAGCATGGTTCGTAACTTACGCTTTAATGTTATCAGAGTCAGTCTGGCCTGCCTTAGTTTAATTTTCTGTGAGTGAAAGAGAGAGTCACACAAATGATTTGCAAGTTGTCTTCTAGCCCCATATGCTGTGTTGGGCAGGTGAGGACCGTGCATTGCTCTTGTTTTGGATTCAGTCCTTGTTACAAAAAGATGAGTCTGTATGCTCTAGAGTCTGGTTGTGTTCCAGTGAGTTTTTAACTAGATGAATATGCCCTTCAATGCTGTGTTCCTATTTGCTCCCCTATCTCTTCTGTGCACTGCTGGTTATTTATGTATTTAATATGCAAATAAAGATGCATCAGCTCATACATCAGAGGCCTGCTCTCAGTATCCAAGGGGCCTATTAGAAGCAGATCTGTGCATCTTGACTAGAGTGAGTCCCTTTGAGGCCATTCATCTAGACTGGCTGTGTTTGTAAACTGGGGCTTCTCTTTTTCCTCTCCCTTTACTTTCTTTGTATTACTGATGTTTGTACAACTATTGTTCAGTTCTCTTTTTCTGGATATCATTTTTCTCAGCATCTGTTATACAGCCAATCATACACACATGCACAATGAAACATAACAACATTTATCTTACTCTCCAGGGAATTTAGACCTATTTATATAGTTGCTGAATGTGAAGACTCTGATTTATGTAATTTGTATTATTCTAAAAATTAACTGTGAATGTATTGGGAGCCTTAGCCAAGTTCTATAACTTTCTTAATCATTTGCTTTTTTACCACTAAAAACAAATAAGAGAAACTGAACCACTGTGTTTTTGTAATATTAATCCTAACATTTATTAACTAAGTAAAAGGTGTTTAGCTCTACAAGGATTTTATGCTGGTCAAACCTTCGTTCCTTTTCCTCTGTAATTCATTCATTCAACAAATAGATATTGGATGTTCTATGTAGCAGGGAGGAAAACTCAAAAGTCTCATTTTTGTCTGTGTGTCTTTTTTTAAATATAATTCATTGTTAAACTGGCTAACATACAACACCCACTGTTCATCCCAACGAGTGCCCTCCTCAATGCCCATCACCCATTTCCCCCTCTCCCACCCCCCATCAACCCTCAGTTTGTTCTCTGTATTTAAGAGTCTCTTATGGTTTGCCTCCCTCCCTCTCTGTTTGTAACTATTTTTTTTCTCCTTCCCTTCCCTCATGGTCTTCTGTTAAGTTTCTCAAGATCCACATATGAGTGAAAACATATGATCTCTGTCTTTCTCTGACTGACTTATTTCACTCAGTATAATACCCTCCAGTTGCATCCACATTGCTGCAAGCGGCATGATTTCATTCTTTCTCTTTGCCAAGTAGTATTCCATTGTACATATAAACCACATTGTCTTCATTCATCAGTTGATGGACACTTAGGCTCCTTCCATAATTTGGCTATTGTTGAAAGCGCTGCTACAAACTTCATTTTTTTAATATTGAGTCCATTTGCAAATATGTCTTTTTGACATTTGTAGCTGTCTTAAGTGTATTTGAATACATTCTGTGCCTTCTGGGACTATCTTTAGTTTTCCATTTCTTTATTTTATTTTATTTTTTTAAATTTTTTTTTTTGAGAGAAAGAGAGGCAGAGAGAGAGGTGAGAAAGAAAATCCCAAGCAAGTTCTGTGCTGTCAGTGTGGAGCCCGACATGGGGCTCGAACTCTCGAACTATGAGATCATGACCTGAGTCAAAACCAAGAGTCAGATGCTTAACCGAGTGAGCCACACAGGTGCCCCTATTTCTTTCTTTTAATGTGAGACCCAAACAATATTCTTCTATGTCTAGCACAGAACGTATAGAGAAGCAGCTTAATGATGTGTTTTTTTTTTTTCTGGATGAATTAGAGAATTTTTTGTTTCCTGGCATGAGGCAGCTTATCGATAAGGAGTTTTTGAATAAAAATGAATGGATGAAGTTAAATTTAAATAAAATAAAAATTTTCAAGTGACACCACATGACTGCCAACTTTTCTCTTACCATCCCTTCCTTCCCTTTGCCATCAACAGACCCATCAATCTCTGCCTTCTATGAGCTGTGAAAGTTTCTGTCTCATTTCTCTCCTCATACCCTTACACCATTAACCTTTGTGGCTCTATAGGAACAATGTTCTGAAGGTACTGGAAATAGAGAAAGCTCATGATTGTTGTGTTAAATTTGTGCTGATTCTTATAACACCTGCAATGAAGAGGAAGTGGAAATGGGAAGTCTAAGAAGAAAAGAAAGCACACATTTAATTCAACAAATATTGAATGAATATTTTACATGTTCTCAAGATGAACAGTGTTCTTCTTTTAATGGGAGGAGAAAATAAACAAGCCATTATAGAAATAAAAAAAATATCAGAGAAGAAGTATTTTGGGGGAATTAAAGCAGAATGATGAATAAAGTGTAACTGCTAATCACTTCAATTTGGGAGATCAGGGGAAAGCCTACTTGAGGCTATTATAATATTCATGCTTTTTATTTTCTGTGTTTTATGATGTTTTGGCATCTTGAGGACTTGCAAATCCTGGAGAGAACTAATTCCTGGAGATAGCAGATGCTCTTGATATGTCAGCCAACCAATCCTGAGTCTGTATGTTCATCATTTCCTTTTATCAGGGTCCTGCAGTCCAGGACACTATTTCCTTGTTCTAAATGAATCAAGACCAGGTATCAGACAACTAGGAACCATGCCTATAGCCCAAAGACTGCTAAAATTATTCAGACCATCCAATCTTAAACTTATTCAGCTGTCCACACTATCTTGCCCATTCTTCCTATGACAGTGATAACAAATGCTTAGGTCCATACTTTCTCCTCACCCTTCTGCTTCTTGACTGACCTTGGTGCTTCCCCTGTGTGCCATGCCTCCTATTTCTAAGGACCTATGAATATAAAAATCTTCTTTCTTCATGATCGTTATTTCCATGTCTCTGTGTTCTGCCATTCCTAATTAAAACAAATTTCAGATACATTTTAATATAGTGATATTTGAGCTGAGATCTGAATGGCAAGAGGGGCCAGCTGCACAAAGATTGGGAGGAGAGCCTTCTAAGTAATGGTGTGAAGACACTAAGTTAGGCAAGATCAAGGAGCAGATGGTGAATTCCCCCCTCACCTCCTTCAGCTTTTCTTCTTCTTCCAGACAATCATTGATTTCTGGTATCCACAAACTCCTAAGGACAAATATCTTTCTGGAAGTCAGATGTCCTATCATCCCTTTTATGCAAGTTACCTGTATAAGTAGATAAGTGATAAGAAGAACTAAAGGTCTCATTAAAGCATTTCACACTAAGGTTAGAAAGAATCTTTGCTAATGCACTTTCATTGAAAGGGAGAATTTATTAACTGAAATGATTTCCTTTATCAGTCACACTCAATAGTTTTTGTATCTTGACATCATTCAAACACCCCATGCATACTTACCAAGTATATCCCTCATTATACCCAAGTTCTAGAGGTAGAGTGAAGAGGAATGATTTTTCCTATAGATGTGAAGGTCTGTTGTGATCACTCTTTGCATTTGTGACTTTCTGTTCAATGTCTGTCTTGCCCTTTATTATACTTTAACCCAAAGCTACATGAAGGTGGGAGATATGTTCAGCTCCATATTGCTAGCAAAATGCAGTGTCTACCAGACTGCAGGCATTCTGTTACTGTTTCAGAATCAAAATTACTGGATCAAGCCATGCTAAGATAAAGTGTAAATATGGAAGATAAAAGTAATTTCCAACATTATAGTTCCTCAGGGCCCTGCAAGGCTTATTTCTTAGACTTACAGGTTTAATTTCTGGCTGCATAGTAAATTCAACCAGGGAACTTTTAAAATATATCTGTACCAATCCCCATTCTAATCAATTAAGGCAGAATCTAAGAGTGAGACTCAGCCATCAGTTTGTTTGTTTGTTTATTATTGAAGTATAATTAACATATAGAGTTATATTAGTTTCAACCTGGCTATCAGCATTTAAAAAACTCTCTACTGTAATATGCAGCCAAATTGAGGAATACAGATCTAGACTGAAAGTCTACAAAGTGAAGAGGTTAGTGTATCTGGTCAGTGTCTTTGAGCAGTGTAAAGAACAACTATCATAATTTGTTTAGATCACTAAGAAAGTAGAATTCTCCAGGAAGAAGAGTTTCACAAAATTCTAGGCTTTAGGGACAGTCATGTAGAGAAATTTGTGCAGAGAGGCTTTAGATAGAGATCTAAACTTTGTATGAGCAAGAAGGAAGAAGGCAGATTGGTATTTGCAACATAGTGAGTTCTTTCATGTTCATTTTTATTGAATTGTTTTGAGTTTCTTTTTGTTTTTATTAATTATATTATTATTTTATTTGAGACAGTGAGTGTGCGAGCTGGGGCGAGGGGTGGGGGGGGGAGAGGGAGAGAGAGAGAGAGAGAGAGAGAGAGAATGAATGAGAATCTTAATCAGGCTCTACACTCAGCAAGGAGCCCAACATGGGGCTTGATTCCACAACCCTGGGATCATGACCTGAACCAAAAAAATCAAGAGTTGGACACTCAACCGACTAAGCCACCCAGACACCCCTCATGTTCATTTTTAAATTGCATGGAAAACTTCAGGTGACTGAAGTCATTGCAGAAATACAAACCATAATATTTGAAAAACAAGAAGGAGAGAACTTGAGGGTAGATTTTATATTCGTCTTAAAAAAGAAAAAAAGATGACCTGGAAAATTGTACTTTATTTTGCTGTAAGAATTCATTATACTGAAAAATATTTATAAAATATTATTTCAACCCATGAATTTTATTTTAAACATCCACAGTAAGGCCTAGCTGCATAGAAAAAAATTCCAACCTTCCTTTTTATTCCAGTTTCAGAGTCATACATTTTAAAAAAGGATACTGGACCTTGGTTTACACTTTCTAATGATGATATTTGCCACAAAATTTTAAGCTACTAAATGATTAGGTTTCACAAAAACTGTCCAAACAAATCCTTATTGTCAGGAAACCTCATTAATGATATGAAATCCTAGTTTATCACTGAAGAAATTCTATGGAAACCAATTAAATACCAATCAAATACCAATTAAAAATTGAAATAGATTAAAATCTGATCTTCCATGGTTGCATAGACTTCACTCTGTTGGATAATTATAAAATCTGACCTCAAGTTTCTCTCCTTTTTGTTTCCTAAATATTATGGTTTGTATTTCTGCAAAGATGCCTGCCAATGACATCAGTCATCTGAAGCTCTCCAAGCACTTTAAAGATGAACATTTTAAAGATGAACACTTTAAAGAACTCATTATGATTATAAATATTTGTAAAATATTATTTGAACCCATGAATTTTATTTAAGCAGGACCTAAAGTTTGAAAGTGGTCTCAACATAGGTTTGTGATTAAAAGCATGATCTCTTGATCAAATCCCAATTCCACTATTTCTTCAAATCAGTACTCATTCAACAATTATTAATTTAGCATTTGCTAGTGACAGCACTGTTGTAGATAATCAGAATATATCAGTGAACAAAAAGGGCAAAAATCCTTGCCCTCCTGAAGCTTATTACATGCTACTATAAGAGACTGACAATAAAAACTATAAACTTCAATATATTACCAAATTGTATAACATGTTAAAAGGTATCCATACTATAAATATTTTTAAGATAGGGGATTGGGAATGCTGGGAGGGTCAGGAGTGGATTCCATATTAAATAGAATAGTCAGGGTAGATTTCACTGAAAAGGTGATATTAGAATAATTGCTTGAAGGAGATGAGAGGGTTAGCTTTGTGGCCATCAAGGGGAAGAGCATTCTGGGCAGAGGGAACAACAAGTGTGAAGCCTAGTAGTATAAGTTTTCTGACATCAGCAAACCTCAAACTTGGTTTGAGGACACCAAGGAGGCCAGAGTAGCTGGAACAAGGTAAGCAAGGGGGAGAAAAGCACAAAATGAGGTCAAAGAGGTTGTCAGAGGTAAGTGGGTTACAGGGTCATTTGGGCTATTTTATTAAATTTTTTTAAAATGTTCATTTATTTTTGAGAGAGAGAGAGCATGAACAGGAGAGGAACAGAGAGGGAGACACAGAATCTGAAGCAGGCTCCAGGCTCCAGACTCACGCTGAGCTGTCACCACAGAGTCTGAAGCAGGGCTCGAATTCACCAACATCATGACCTGAGCCAAAGTCGGATGCCTAACCGACTGAGCCACCAGGTGACCCTCTTTGGGCTATTTTAGAGACTTCAGTTTTTCTTCTTAGGGAGTGTGAGAGATTGGAGGATTCTGAGCAGAGGAGTGGTATGATCTCACTTACGTTTTGAAAGCTTACTTTGGAGGAGAGTTCCACCTCTGTCATTACAGTGTGAGGAGTTCCACAGATCCACTCCCCATGGAAACTAGTGAAAATTATTTTTAAATCAACCAGTTAAGGTCTCTCTGGAAATGACCCAGAGAACATATAGCAAAATAAAGACACATTTATTCAAGAAAATCTACCAAAACTTGGTAAGAACTGCAATTGTCTGTGGCATTTGAACCAAGACCCGCAATCTCCCAACTCTCAGCTCAGTGAGATGGAAACTCCAGAATGGTACTATCTTAAACACAGGGCTCACTTTCCGGTTAGCTCATAGTTGGAGGGCTATCATTTCAGGAGGAGCAGTGCCTAAGCATTTCTCATCTGTTTCCAGTTACCTGTTGCTGAGGCTAAGTCCCAGGTTAGTATCTTTTTCCTACCCAGCCCCCACTCAGCCCACTCACGGGATGGAGGCTATACTTTGAACATGGCACCATTGAGAATATGGAGACTCTGATTGCTCTTTCATTGTCGTGTGGAATAGAAGTTCCATGCTGAGAGAAGCCAGCTGAGCAGACCTAGGGCTGTTGTCCCTCAGAGTGCTCAACTCCTAAAGTGGGGAGTCACTCAAGGAGATTTGCATCATTGTCTCCACCCCTAATATCAATGCCATGGCTCAGAGATTTTACCTAGGAGGAAAAGCAGACCATAAAACAGACAACTTGAAATCATTCCTCAAAGGATTCACTTCATTTGCAACAGTGTAGAGAAGTTCAAGCCTAAAGTGATTCAAAAGCAGTGGCAGTTGTGGCAAAATTCCTCCAAGTAGGAGGAGACTGATAGATTCTTTGGTGATAAGCATTAAACTGGATGTAGGTCAGCTAGTTTTCCAGAGAGCTGGGAAGAGACAGCTGGGAAAAGCCCTCCTGGGCTCAGAACAAAGCTCATACACTGACTTTGGGAATTATCCCTTCAAAGGTGTCAAATTCTGATTGGATCAGTCTATGAAGTGATTTATGACACAAAGCACTGTTGAAAACAACACAGCAGTCAGCCTACAATTAGTGGAGCTTAACAACTGGGTGTGGTCAGGGAAAGAGACAAAGAGTCCTGACAAAACCACTGTCATCCCAGAATAACAGTGTACCTCAGAGAAACATGGGACACCATTAAGTGCACCAACATCAATGTAATGGGAATACCAGAAGGAGAGAAGAGAGAAAAGGAGAAGGGAAATATTTGAAACAATAATGACTGAAAGCTAATGAAATTTAAAATGTAATTTATGCAGCTAGGAATCTTACTGAACTCCAAGTAGGATAAATACAAAGAAATATAAAAATAGACATGTCAGCAAAAATATTGAAAGCCAAAGACAGAAAATCTGGAAAGCAGGGAGAGAAAAATGACTTCTCATTTACAGGCACTGCAATTAGATTAACAGCTGACCTAGAAACAAAGGCGGCCAAAGACAGTGGGATGATATACTTGAAGTGCTCAATGGGGAAAAAAAAAAAAAAAGTCAATTAAGAATCCTGTATCCAGCAAAGCTTTTTTTTTTTTTTTAAATGAAAGTGAAATAGACATCCCAGAAAAACAAAATCTAAGCAAATTTTCTACTAGCAGACTTTGCTTGCAAGAAATACTAAAGGAGGTTCTTTAGACTGAAAGCAAGTTACCCCCAGATGGTAATTAAAATACACATGAAAAAAAGAGCACTAATATGAATAATTATATAATTATAAAAGGCAGTATAAATGCACATTTTTCTTTCTGTTCTTAACAGATTTAAAAAGTAATTGTATAAAGTGATGTACAAAAATAATTATATGTCAGACACATTATGTGTTTAGAGGACTATGACATATAAAAATGTGATATAATTGCCAATAATAGTATAAAGGAGACAGGTAGTAGCAAAGTGTATTAGGCTTAGGAAATGACTCCAAATGGTAACTCATATTTACAAGAAAAAAATGAAAAGCGCTGAAAATGATAAATAAAAGTGTAAGATAATGAAAACTGTGAGTATATACTTGCTATTCTTTTTTCTTCTCGGCTTCTTTAAAAGACATAAAATTACGTAAAGTAATAATTATAATGATGTAGTTATGGGCTTGTAACATTTATGGATGTAATGCTTATAGCAACAATACCACAAAAAAGGGGGAAGGCAATAGGATTATATAGCAGTAATATTATTATAACTCATGAGAATTAAATTTGTGTAAAATTGGAACAGTGTTTAATAAGATAAGGTAAGCCCTAGAGCAACCACTAAGGAAATAACTCAAAATAATATGGTGGAAAAAATCATTAGAGAAATTAAAATGATACACTAGAAAATATTCACTTAACACAAAGGAAAGCAGTGCAGGAGAAATAAAGTAACAAAAACAAAGACAGATAAATAGAAAAACAGTTGAAAAGCAGATATAAATCCAATTATTTAATAATTAAATTAAAATAAAATGGATTAAATAGTTCTGTCAAAAGTCAGAGATTGTTAGATTGGATTAAAAAAACAAGTACAATTTAACTATATTCTGTCTGTAGGAGATACATTTTAGATTAAAAAATTCAGTAGGTTGATGGTAAAAGGATGAAAAAAAGATACATCATACAAATAGCACTCACAGGAAATCTGTAGTATCAGACAAAATAAACCTAAAAACAAAACTTGTTATGAGAGATAAAGAGAGACATTGAATAATGTTGTCAATGTATCAGGAATATATAATAATTATAAACATATATGCACTTAATAGCGCACTAAAATACATGAGGCAAAAACTGAAATAGACAATACAACAATAATAGTTGGAAACTTCAATAACCCACTTTCAATAATGGGTAGAGCAGTGAGGCAGAAGATCAATAAGGAAATAAAAGACTTGAACAAAACTATAAACCAGCTATACCTAGTAGACATCAATAGAACACTACATACAACAACAGCAGAGTATACATTCCCCTCAAGTGTACATGGAAATTTTTCTAGGAGAGACCATATACTGGGCCATAAAGCAAAATCTTAATAAATTGTAAATGGTAAAAATTATAAAAGAATACAAAATATGTTATCTGACCACAATGGCATAAAATTAGAAATCGTTAACAGGAAAAAAATTGGAAAACCCTCCAATATGTGGGAACTGAATAACATATTCCTAAGTAACTAATGATTAAAAGAAGAAATTCCAAAAGAAATTATAAAATATTTTGGGATGGATGAAAGTGAAGATACAACATACCAAAACTTATGCAGCTAAAATGATGTTTAGAGGAAAATTTATAGCTGTACACTCCTATTCAAAAAAGATGAAATTTGAAATCAATAACCTAACCTTCCACCTAATACATTGGAAAGAGAAGATCAACTAAACCTAAAGCAAGCAGAAAAAAAAAGAAAAATAAAGATTAAAAAATAAATTAATGAAGTAAAGAATGAAAAAACAATAGAGAAGATCCATAAAAACAAAAGCTGATATTTTCAAAAGATTAATAAAATTAAGAAACTTTTAGTTAAGTGACCAAGAAAAAAAAAAACATACAGAAGACTAAAATTACTAGAATCAGAAATGAAGAAGGAGACATTCCTACCAAACTTAAAGAAATAAAACGGATTATATAGAAAGACTCTGAACAATTAAATGCCAATAAATTAGAAAATTTAGATGAAATGGATAAATTTCTAGAAAGATATAAGAGCTTACTCTGTTTACTATGTATAAAATTTCATGTACAGGGTTAAGGTTGGAAATAGGGAAAGCTGTGAGTTGTAAATGGCAAGACGTGGCTCAATGTGAATGGTACTGGTGGAGGTGGTGAGAAGTGGTCAGCTTCTGGATACATTTGAATGGTAGGGCCATTGAGATCTCGTTATAGATTAGATGTAAGAGAGTCAAAGATGACTCTAAGATTTTTGTTTAGAATAAGCAGGATGTCTTTTCCACGCATTGATAGGGGGGAAACTCTAGGTGGAGTTGTTTTGAGAGTGGACAGGATATTTTTTATTTGCCTCTCTAGACCCACTTTCTGTCCATCTTCATTCTGTTATGTGCCCCAGGAGGCTGGCCTCTACAGAATGCACTGGCTGATCTCTTGCTCTCTACCTTTCCAGCTATGTCCAGTCAATGAGGAATACTGATGAGAGATTTGAGGGAAGGAAGGAGTTGCTTTAAAATGGTTACACTCCTCCACCAAGGGTCAAGTTCCTGTCAGTTGACCTTCTTCACACCTCTTTCTCTTTCTCTCCCTCCCCTAGTAACAAGTGCTCTCCCCCTTTACTCCATTGCCCTTCAGAATTATTGGGACAACAGCCACCTTTATTGGCACTGGGATATTGCACTAACTTTTGTTGGTTTCCTACACCCTGTAAATAGCCCCTTTATAAAATGGCCCTCAAATTGCTTAAATTAAATGTTCCATCTGTTTCTCGCCAGAATTATGACTGATATGGGAAGAAGGTAAGAAATTTGGTTTTACACTTTTGGGCATCCTAAGTCTGAGATATGAAAGGGGAAGTGAGAATAGGCAGTTGAGTATTTGAATCTGCAATTAAGGAGAGTGGTGTAGCCCAGATATAAGAATTTGGGAGTCATTAGAAGAAAGAACATATTTAGAACCAGGAGACTTGATGAGATCATTGAAAGAATGAGGAAAGGTTGAGAACAGAAAAGGGCTGAGATGGGGGCCTTGGATATGATAATGTTAAGAAGCTGGATCCATGAGGGGGAACCAGCAAAGGAGACTGAGGGGAAGCAGCAAGGGAGGTAGGAGGAAAACCTCAGGTGTGTTTTGGAAGCTAAATGAGGAATACATGTCAAGGAGAGGAAGTGATCCACTGTGTCAAATGCTGCTGAAAGCCAGGTACAAACAGGAGTAAGAATTGGCCACTGAATGTAGCAATGTGGAGGTCATTGTTGACCTTGGCAAGAACATTTTCACTGGGGAAGGACTGAGTAGTGTGGTTTAAAGAGAATGAGAAGAAATGGAGAGGTCAAGGACAGACAAATTTTGAATTTTGCTACAAATGCAATAGTACATGTTCGGTGGCTAGGGAAAGAAGATAAATTTTGCCTTTGTATTTATTTATTTTGTTCAGATGGGAGAATAACAGTATATTTGCATGCTGTTAAGCATGATTCAGCAGAAAGGAAAAAAGATAATAATGCATGTGTGAAATGAGAGAATTGCTCAAGGATGCCCTGGAATAGGAGAGGGTGAGGTCTAAGGAAAAAGGAGAGGGATTATTTGAGAGAGGTACATAGAGCACAGGGATAGTCTGCTTCAGGAGCACAGAGCACACTGTTCATCTATAGTAACAAATGGGATGGCAGAGTGTGTAGATTCAGAATTTTCTCTTTAGATTGTATGTTTTTAGGAGAGTAGGAAGCAAAGTAGCCAGCTGAGAGTGAGGATAGGAAGGACGGGTTAGAAGTTGAAGAAGTTATAGCTGTTTGCCTTCAAAGGTAAATGCTAGTGACCTGGGGAAATGTAGTTTGAATGCTAGCAGCATCAAGTAATCCCTTAAGGTCCACGGTCATGATTTTAAAGTGGGAGGCAGTTATAGAGTAATCAGAGATTTGGATTTAACAGGACTTAAATTCAGCAAATGAGATTTCATTAAGCAAACTGTGTGGCCTCATGTAAAATGGGAATACTATTTACCATGTGAGTTGCTTTATGCATTAAGTGAGATAAGGCAAATAAATACTTAACACAGTGTCTGGTACATAGTAAGTGCACAATGAACTCCTGCTAGAATTATTGGTATTATATAATGTCTATTAAATCTAGAAACTTTTCCAAAGTGGAAATATTTGTTTTAATCACATCTTTGGTTACCAAATACTTCTCTTGGCTAAATGTGATTCAGTTCAACTGTCATAGCACATATCTTCTTAGTAGATGGGGATGTAGAGACTACATCTATGTTGACTTTGCAACATTTCACTTCTACTTGGCATAAGACTTCAAGAATTAACTTTTGTGTATCTCTGTGATGCTTCAATTCCCACTGTAGAGCAACAGTTGGAAAGCCTAGCTTCTTCAGTTCCTTAGAGACTTCTGACATTTGATCTTTTTTCTAAATTCTTGGCAATGGCCTTAAGGCAAATAGGAATTGATTGCTTAGATTCGTATAACTTTGAAGACATTCTTTTGTTTCTAGCACTAGTATTCTAAAAGTAGGAATTTCAAACAAGCACAGATAACTTATATGCCTTGCTTGACCTTCCAGATATCATTTCTTTTATATTGGCCATTCATTGCACTATATCATATTACTTTGGCTATATTTACTGTTATTACATTTACTTCAAAGACTTTGAAGAAATCTTAAATGATCCATTGACTAATACTATTCAGTGTAATAATACACTGAATGTATTCCTGAAGAGAATTGACATTATCTCTTTGTCAAGATTTTCAGTTTTTTCATTTGGTTCAAGAGAATTTGTACTTGATTATTCAAGCATTTTTCTTATGGCTGCTTTAAAGCCTTATCACATAATTCCAACATATGACTCATGTTGAGGTTGGTGTCAATTGATTGTCTTTTCTCATTCAGTTTGGGATTTTCTTGGTTGTTGGTGTGGCAGGTGATTTTTTTCTTTTTTTGTGTGCCTTGGACAAGTTGTCTGTTATGTTAGGAGGCTCTGGATCCTATTTAAATCTTTGATTTTAGCAGGTTTAGGTTTAGCACCTAAATGGATCTTGGCTTAGTTATGCATTGTGATTTCAAAGACAGTTTAACTTGTATCTTTTTTTTTTTATTATTATTATTAAGTAATTTATTTTGAGAGTGTGTGTGTGTGTGTGAGAGAGAGAGAGAGAGTGGGAAAGGGACAGAGAGAGGAGGAGAGAGAGAATCCCAAGCAGGTTGTGCACTGTCAGCATGGAGCCTGGTGCAGGGTTTGAACCCATGAATGGAGAGATCATGACCTGAGTCAAAATCAAAAGTGGGATGCTTAGCCAACTGAGCCACCCAGGCACCCTGGCAGTTTAATTTTTAGAGCCTTATTTTGATCTGCTTGGTTTGTATGCTGGTAATGGGATTCTCAATTGTCCCTGAAGGCAATGTCTGAGGAGTGAAGGAATGTCCCCGGGCAAAGCCATTAGGTGTTTCTTAGTCTGGGGATTGGGGGGGGGGGGGGGGGGGCGGGGCGGGCATATATAGTGGCATTTCCTTTTCAGTGCCCCCAAGCTGCCCTGGTGTTTCTGGACAGGGAAGGAGAGTCTTAAGCCCATGGGGACAAAGAACCTTTCAAGTTAGACTGCTTGCTATATAGCTGAGTTCATCTTGCCAATTTCATCCCTACCACTCCCATCTCAATATCTTCATGGAGTAAATGCAGTTTTGCTAGAATTCCCCCTTTCCTACACAACAAAATTTGTCATTAATGTGAAGAAGCCTGGCAGTATGATTAAATACATAAATATATAGAAAGCATATAATATTTTGATTTAAAAGTTTTTCAAATTGATACAAAAGTTGAATGAAGAACAGTGAGTGCTCATACACTCCTGTCTGGATTCATCTACTGTAGAATTGCCAGATAAAATACAGGAATCCAGTTAAACTTGATGATCTGATTATCACCAGATAAATGATGAACAATTTTTAAGTATAAGTGTACATGCAATTTTGGGGACATGTTTACATTAAAAATATTATTTGTCGTCTATCTGAAATTCATATTTAATTGGGCATCCTGTGTTTTTATTTGGTAAATCTGACAACCCTAACTTTCTGTTAATATCTATCCTCACTTGTTCCAATCTTTTCTCTAGATACACTTTTCCTTTGCCAAACCATCTGGGGAACATTTGAAAAATAAAATCCCCAAATAGGTTTTGTATGTGTATAAGCAGACCCATCTACTTTTTTAAAGTAGTGCTTGTTATTATATAGCACTATTTCTCACTTCTTGTCTGGTCTAGGTTCTAGGCCAGTTCTAAGTCTACATCCACGTTAATCACAAACACACTTCAACTCTCATGTTAAAAAATCAGTTGCTGTCACCAGTGAAACAATAACCAAGTGGCCTCTGAACACCTTCCTTCTAGAATTAATACTAAATTATTTCGAGCTAAAGGAAACTCTTGTACTGATTAAGCACCTACTGTTGCTTGGTTCTTATAGACCATCTAGATTATCTCAGTTTCTCTAGTATGAGAGATTTTACCCCAATTTTCCTTTGTTTAGACATATCTATATTCATAAGTACTTTAATGTAATGATTAAAAGCACAAGCCTAAGAGTCAGGTAGCCATGGGTTAAAATCCTGCCTCCTATAGTTACAGTTAGTTCAAAGAGATTACTTAACTTCTTTGTGTCTTATTTTTCTCTTTGAAAAAAATGAAGTAAAGTATCCACCTCCTGCACTTGTTACAAGATTTAGGCCAGCCCTGTGCTAGGTACATAGTAAATGGTCAATTATCTTGGAGCTCTTTACCATAATTTACCAGACGTTCTCAGAGGCCAGTTTTATATTATGTATTCCTTATCTTTCCCTAGGAAGAATTTCCACACTGGTTTGAATACTTCTAAACCATAGCTACTGCTCGCAACATTCTTATTACAGTACGTCTAGGTAGCACATACAAAACCAGAATAGAGGTTAAAAGGGATGAAGTCTCAATTGTATTCTTAAACCCATCAACACAGGTCATTCAGCTTTTCTATCAATTTGAAAAACTTTTAAATAAAAATATTGTATGCTTTCTATATATTTATGTATTTAATCATACTGTCAGCCTTCTTCACATCTAAAGAGAAGAATAGCAGAAAACATATTTGGCTCCATTACTGACCATACAGTGTACATGTGTGTTTGTATTCATGTGTGTATGTGTGTGTGTGTGTGTGTGTACACATGCATGTGCCAAGATTGAAAAACCCATATATATGTATATATATTAATATAGATATATTGACATCATATATGGGAAATGATCTTTCCTTCATACTTCATATGAGTCAGATGCTTAGCAGATCAATGTGCCCAGTTTGAGGGATCAGGCCTTTAAAAGAATGTAGAGAAACTGGAAAATATACAGAGAAGAGAATAAAAAATATGCAAATGATATATGAAAACAAGTCAAAAGAATTGAAGCTGTTTAGTTTTAAGAAGATCAAGCATGACCTGGTTTGTTTTCAAGAATAAGAAGGGCTTTCCATGAAGACTCTGATCAGTTTTTCCTTGTGTCCACAGAGACCAAACAGGAGGAAAGGAGTACATTAAAACAGTGTATATCTTTAAATTTTGTATAAAGAAGAACTTCTAGCAAGCTTAGTGGTAAAATAACAGACTGGACTGCTCAGTTAGTTATGAGGTCTGTAATAGAGAAGTTTTGCCTTAAAGCTTTGTAGATAATCCCCAGACCTGGTATTTTCAATTTGACTTCTACCTGAACCAGGGGGCTGCACCAGATGAATGCTGAAGGTTCTTTATAGCTTTGGAATATAACTAGAAAATAGCAAGGAGCTGCGTGTACATATGAGATATGTTGCACGATTAAAAATCTGTTAAAAAAATCAACTATCAAAGAGATGGATCGGCCACAGTGTGGAGGCAAGCGTTTTAGCATGCTCTGGCTGTCACACAAAGCACAACTTGAGACCCATCAATCAGCTTCTAACAGACAATTCCAGGTCAGCCAGACTGACGGGATTTTTAGTGTTGATTTCATTAGATTTGCATTTGCTATTACGAAAGAGAAAACCAACAATTTCTTAGAACGTAAATTAGTGTGCATGCCTTGACCCATAACCAGTGAAACAAACAAAATAAGAAAGGTTGGCATTAAATTAATAATTCTCAGTATGTATGGGAATGTTTCCCTTACTAAATTCAGAGTGGATTCATTCTAGGAACAATTTTGGTGTAGTGGCTCTCACTTATTATAGATTACTGATTTTCAGTGCTCAACTGCCAAAATACTTTGGCTCATTCTCAAGCCCCAAGAATTGCATACATTTTTCCTCTCCTCACGCTCCAGAGCCATTAACAATATCTCCAGATGTTGTTTCTTCTCACTTTATCTACTTTTTTTGTCTCAAGTCTCCAAAGAAGTTCTGTATACTAATTACACTGTTGTATATTAATGATGATTCATAGCCATATATTCATTTTCATAATCTTCCCAAAATTGTGTTCCTTTATTTCTTTACCTGGTTGATATGTTTTCTTAATCGGTCATAGTCTCAGATAAGCATCTTCTGCAATTCTGTGTTTCTTCTCTCACCTGCATATGGACTGGCACAGACATTGACAAATGAAATGTAATTCTTAGCCAGTGTTTGTTGTCTCTGACCATATCTAAAGGGCTTGGTTGGGGGCGCCTGGGTGGCTCAGTTGGTTAAGCATCCAACTCTTGATTTTGGCTCAGGTCATGATCTCACGGTTTGTGAGTTCAAGCCCCACGTTGGGCTTTGCGCTGACAGCATAGAGCCTGCTTGGGATTCTCTCTCTCCCTCTCTTTCTCTCTGCCCCTCCCCTACTTGCTTTCTTTCTCTCTCGAAATAAGTAAATAAACATTAAAAAAAAAATAAAGGGCTTGGTTGACTGTATGTAACAGACAAAACAACAACAAAAATAATGCAACAAATCAAAACAAAAACCTCATGAGTAAAACCAGTCAGAACTTTATCACCCACATGAAAAGATCTAGAAGTGAGAAGTCCTGGGCTGGTCAGGCAGAGCCAGAGTTATACAGGTGTTGGACTCCTGTCCAGCTACTCTCCCATGCTCAGTACATGGCATCACAGTTCAGGTGTCACCTGGTTTCAGCTATCATATCCACATTCCAAGAGGCAGGATGGAGAAGAAGGAAGGGCTGGCATACCTCCTTCAAGAAAATTTTCTGGAAGGGCCACACACTTCTAGTTGATTCTCATTGCCTGGAACATAGGTGGGTAGCCACTCCTAGCAGCAAAGGAGGTTGGGAAGTGTTGTCTTTTACTCCAGTTGACAATGTGCCCCATCAAAGGCCAGGATTCCATTATGGGGAAAAGAATCATTGGATGATGGACTGGACAATGAGCATCTCCACTCTAGTTCCCAAATGTTGTGTTGACAAGAAGAAGTTCAACCCAAACATAATGACTTAAAATGTCAGTGTGATGGGGCCTTTCCCTTTGGTAACTATGCACCAAGTGCTACGAATTTAATGCTGTGCCATACACAGTTCATTCATTAAGCACTTCATCAAAAAAATCTTCATGAAAACCTGGGAAGAAGGTGATATTATGTCTCAAGGCCACATAATTTCATTTCATAGGTGATAAGACTGAAGAACAGGAAAGATAAGTAACAAGACACACAGTTAATTCATAGTAAAGTTGGTAATTGAACCCAAGCAGTCAAATCTCTGGTATATGGCTATCAACCATATTACTGTATTTCTTATAAAGTAGCATAGGGGCATTGCCTTTCTAAGAATTTTTGAGCATACACCATAGCAGAACTTTCAGGGATTCTGTGAAATTGCCTGTATAATGACAACATACACACATGTGTGCATGCATGTAGTCTCCATATTTGAAGAAAATATGGTTCTGCCTCCATTTGGGCATGATATGCAATTTTTAGGAGTCGCTCTGAACTTGGTGGTGGTAACATTCTGCTTCTATTTTATCCTTTATTTGTTAAGTGTTGTCTTTATTTTTCTGCTTACTAGAAATGTGGAACTATGTAACGTTTGTTTTAGTTATCGTTTGTTGCTGCAGTGTGTTCATTTGTTTAATCACTTTAGTCTTATAGTTACCTATGAGAATTAAGATATATTCATGATTCAAGATGATGATGTCAGCCTATTTGGCTGGGAAAGGCCAAGCCATTGTCAGCTCAGGCATAGGACAGATGACAGGCTTATTGTAGGAAATAAGATTAGAAGGATTTGGAGGATTGATTTCAGTCTAAAGAAAGATATTCTATTGTTTTGATTGTACAGGAAAAAAAAAATCAAAATTTTAGTCACTATATAGTGACAGATGTTTGGCAAATAGTAAAATATACCTTAGTCCTTCTGAGAGTCAAATTAATAGAATGTTACCTTAGGGAGAAACTCATCTCAAAACAATCTGTGTTTTTTTTAAAAATCCATATTTTTTTTCTAACTCACTTATTGTATTTCCTTCATGCAAAATCAAAACCTTCTAGTCAAAGGTTCATTATATAAATATTTGATATCAGTTGATGTGTGAAACAGTCTTCTTTTTAAATAACTGATGGAGGGTAGAGAAGACTTAATGCTTATGGAATTCATTAAGGTTTCAGACTGTTCTGAAAGGGGATTTTCATAGTTATTTTTTTCCATGAGTCATGTTATAGTTTTCCAGAAAGAACTGAAAGAAAATGGAATAAAGATACTGAGATAACTTTTAAAAGTGTTTTGTTATAGAAATTGTCAAACATATAAAAAGTAGGGATAAAACTATTATGAATTGACATGGACCCATACCCCAGCTTTAACAGCTATCAACACAGGGCTAATCTGTTTCATTTCCCTTTCCATCCCCATTCCCTTCCCTTCTACATACTGGATTATTTTGGAGTAAATCTCAAACATCATCTCATTTATTTGTTAATACTATACTATGAACTTGTGCAAAATAAGGATTCTTTGAGTTTTCTAAAAACATATTCCCAGGGGCACCTGGGTGGCTCAGTCAGTTAAGCGTTCAACTTCAGCTCAGGTCATGATCTCACAGCTTGTGGGTTCAAGCCCCATGTAGGGCTCTGTGCTGACAACTGAGAGCCTGGAGCCTGCTTCAGATTCTGTGTCTTCCTGTCTCTCTATGCCCCTCCTCCACTCACACTCTGTCTCTCTCTCTCTCTGTCTCAAAAATAAATTAACATTTAAAAAATTAAAAAAAAAACCATAATCCCAAACATAATATCACTTCCCAAAACAGTAATAATGGTATTGAGAATATGGTATGCTAATTCTCTTTTTCTCTCTGCTTTTTAACAGTTTTATGTTTTAATGAGAGTCCCAGCAAGTTCACATAATTGCATTTTGTTGTTATATCTTTAGTGTTCTTTTAATATATAGGTTCATTTTTCTTTTGTTTATTTTTCTTGCATTTGTTGAGAAAACTTATAGAATATGTTATATTGTGGATTTTGCTAATTTGTGCTCCTGTGGTGTCATTTATTGTGTTCCTTGGTCTCTTGTATTTCTATAAATTGATCAGATTCAGGTTTGATTTTGTTTTTCTTTTTGCAGGTATACCTCATACAGGATTATCTACTTCTTGTTTTAGCATATCAGGAGAGATGTATGCTTATTTGTCTCTCTTTTTGTGATTCATTTTTTTTAAGTAATGTCAGCCAAATCTTTTCATCTCATCAGCTTTTCAGTTAACAATTTTGGTGACTATTTATGATCATCACCTAAATCAATTATCATTAGGGGTTGCAAAATTGAAATAATCCAATTTTATAATTTCTTCTTCGTTTCTTAGCTAGAATTTTTTCTATAAAGGATAGCTTTTCTTTTTTTTTTTTAATGTTTATTTATTTTTGACAGAGAGAAAGAGACAGCATGAGCAGGGGAGGGGCAGAGAGAGAGGGAGACACAGACTCTGAAGCAGGCTCCAGACTCTGAGCTGTCAGCACAGAGCCCGATGTGGGGCTCGAACTTACAGACTGTGAGATCATGACCTAAGCCGAAGTCGGATGCTTAACCGACTGAGCCACCCAGGTGCCCCAAGGATAGCTTTTCTATATCAACTATTTGCTTATCTTGAAGTATAGGAAAGGCATATAAATGCTTGATTCATTCCTTTATCAATCAGAATAATGAGCTAATTCCTTAACATCTGGCAAAAGTTCACCAAGGGACTTCTTAAAAGCATTAATATAAAAATATTGTAAAAGTATTATTTTATAGTTTTTAGAAACATATTCAATATTTTAGATCTACTGCTATTATTTTTTTTTCCTTTCTATGCTCAAATTGTCCTATCTTTGGGTGGTGAGAACATTTTTAAGTTAGTTCCTGAGTTCTTTTCAGGATATACTTCAGCAATGAGATGTTCCATGTTCATCTTGTATATTTCCTGCCCTAGATCTGGAATCAGCCATTTCTCCAAGGTTCCTTTTAATGGAGACAGTATTTAGAATCCCGTCTAGTTGCTGAGTTGACTATTGTTTCTAGATCTTTTCAGTAGTCAAAGCTAGGAAAATAGTTGAGAAGTCTACACTATTTCCATTTCAAATTTTGGTTATAGGAATTTTGCTTATTTGATTTATATTTGTATCTTTTCCCCTTTTATTGAAAACCTTAGTTTCTAAATGGAATAATATAATTATTTGTTTTATCTTATAGTTTCAGAAGGATGATATGTTAATACTAACATTATGATTATTGAGTAGAATTTTTTATTACTGAGAATTTTTTTCTTGCATTTATTTCATCCTTAGAATATATCCTACTAGGGATATACAAAAAAATTACTGCTTTAAAGTCACTTTGAGATAAGTCTTCTCTGGGTGATAAAGCCAGAAAACTAAAACAAAAAACAAAAAACAAAAAAAACCAAAAAATACCAAAAAAACACTTGATTATTATTTTCTTTCAGCTTTCTAGGGAGTGGTACTTAAGTTTTGATATTTTAATTATGCAAAAACATTTATATGTTTCCAAAAAAATCTACAAAATATTGTTGAAAATCTAACTTTTATCTCTATCCCTTCACCTAATTCCCATCTCACCTAACGGTAACCATTATTATTAACTTCTGGTTTATCTTGACATTTTTTAGAAAAATGTGTGCATGTGTGTGTATGCATATTGCCCCTATATTTCTTAGTTTTAAAATGGCATAGACTACACATATTGTATTTCTCAATTATCGATGTATCTTTGTGATCACAGCTGCACAGTACTCATATTGTAGGTGTGACTTTAGCTTATTCAAATAGTCCACGATTGATGGGCATTTGGGTTCTTCCTAGTCTTTTGCTATTACAGAAATGCTGTAATAAATATGTTTCTTTACCAATTACAATTTATTTGACTAGTACTTTGATAAGTCTTTTATAAAGCAAAGTGTGATAATCATCCTTCCACATATGACTTTGGTTATCTTGCTAGATTGAAAGCTCCCTGAGAATATTTTATTTTATTTTATTTTATTTTATTTTATTCCTGAAATATACATAACAGGAAGCTCAACAATTTGAAAGTATTCTGGATTTACTGATTAAGCTATGCAGATTGTGAAAAATACATCAGGAAAACACATACATCTTTTTGGAAAACATATACACATCAATGTGTTCGCTATCTTCAAGATTAGCAAACTAAAGATGTTTTTCTACCAGATAAATTTTTATCTGTATTTTGTTTATAGTAAATTTTCTCTGAACAGAAATTATTTCCAAATAAATGCAGAACAAACTTAAAGAACGGAGTAAGAGAAAGAGTAGCTCTATTTATTGAGCAGCTGCCACACTCAAATTAGTCAAACCACAAAAATTAATTGTGAATCACTAATCTAGGTGCTGAGAATAGTGTTAAACACACAGCATCCTTGTCTCAAGGAGCTTATTTTCTAGTGGAAAGACTCAAGTTGGAAGACACAGATAATAAAGACATAGAGAAATATATAATATATTTTAGGAAACTGATAATGGTTAGAGAGAAATCCTTGGAAAAGGGAGTGGGATGGGATTCAGAGCACCAGTGGTGGGTAGAGCCTTAGGAATGTGTGTTAGTGGATTTGCGGATGGGAAAATAAAGTGGTCCCTTTTTGATAGGGTATGTTTTCTCAGGGAAGCAGTGAGTGGGTGATGAGAGGGTACCAGGTGTAAAGTAGTTGATTTGAAAAGTAGGAATGTAAAGTTAGTAAGTGGATACTATGTTTGGTAACAAAAGCTGTTCTTCCAGCTCACTTTGCTAAAGGAAATTTGACTGCCTATGATCTGGCCAGGGGGGTTAAGAACATTTTTTTCCCACCCTCATTAAGCTGATTAGTAAAAGAACCAGCACTGGATGGGTAGGCAATCCATAGATTGTAATGTCTAGCCTGTGGCATATCACCTTTGACATGACAAGCAGTGGTTTTAAGCAATCAGTTTCCTTTCTTAGGAATTTAGAATTAGGAAACTAATGAGAATGAGGCAATTAGCAGACATTGCAGAAACTGAAAGAGCACAGTGAGAGATGGCTATTACTAAGTTGAAGCCCTGACAAGCTGGTTAGAAGAAAGCAAAAACTATGCTTAAGCTGAAGAAATATTTCAGAAAGCACAGAAAGGATGTGTAAAGAGAGGAAAAGATACAAGAGAGATGGAACAAGTTCTAACTGCTTCATTTTCGTGAAAACATTCCAGGCCCAATTCCAAACACATGTTTGCTTGGGGGAATACACTTTGACTTGAATTAGGTTGAGTTGGTATAGCAGACAGCTGCCATCACTGTACCCAACGTCTATTTTCTCTCTTTTTCGTAAGAGCACACTGATTTTTTTCTAGGAAAATTACCGTTTCTTACTAAGGTCCATGAAATTTGGATGCAACTGGCCCATCTACTCATTCCATCTGTGGGCACATGACCCATGTTTGGTCAATTATTACTCCCTTAATCACAATGACTCGTTCATAGAAGGCCGCATGACATAATAAAGGCCAATGGAATTCAATTTGGTAGGCATTTGTTGCAACTTTGAAAAAGAGACCTTTGGCTGTGTTTGTTGAGAGGATAGGATAGTGGCTAATTTGCCACCATGTGGAGAGATCTAAAAACTGAATCAGAGAAAAAGCAGAGACAAGAAGGAAAAGCAAGACTAAATTAAGATGATGTCGTATGAACTCCTGAATCTATCATGCCTGAAGGTGAAAAATGCAACTGCACCAAGCACAGAAAAGATAGGTCTGATATAATCACAAACCACATATGCTTTTGGTTAGAAAAATATAAGTGACAATGATAGGGATCCAGATTCAGTATACAAAGAAGAAAATTTGTGTCAAACCAATTGGGACCTTATCTTTACACCTCTTATTCCCATGGATTTTTCTAGCATTTCAGATTTTCTATATCCTGTTATCACTTCAAAAATACTTCTGGTTATTCTTTGCTTGTGTTCCTCTTTGCCGAGGAGGAGATATAGAGAACCAAAGTTGTTCCTTGGTTTTTGAAGCTTACCTATTCCTATTAAAAAGTACTGTTTTAAAAATGTGTGTTTACTCTGCCTTCTTACCTGAAAGTCAGGAGTTCTGAGTTCCAGATCTAATTATGTCTCTGATCATCCCTGTGACCTTGGGTGGCTCATCATTGTCCACTAGCTTACTGCAACTGTTTTATTTGCAAAAGAGAAGGCATCAGAGCTGACCTCTAAGGCAGGAAGAGAAAAGAACTGGTACGTGTGGTCCCATCTCCTCTCCTCTACTCCCCACTTCAGCCTAGCCCATGAACCACTGAGCCCATATGCAGCCTTAGATAATTCCCATGAGAGAGAAATCCTGTTTGCTTTATCTGCTTTGAGGTTTCTTGAAGCCCTGAAGTCTGTGATACTTCCAAAGAAGAATTGGATGAAATTTAATATTTTATTATCTTTACTTTTATCTCCTACAGATTAACTTCTTTTCATAGATAACTGTCAGCAATCAGGAAAAAAAATTTAATCTTACATTTTTAAAGTTTTGTTTAAAAGCTTAATATCAGAGTATAGGCTGTATAAATGAACTCTGACAGAGTCTACCATTAAGTATACTGAAATAAAGAAGTTGTGCCATTACAGAAATAAAGAAATTGTGCCATTACAGTGAATGGTTTGCCAAAAATTCTTTCTTAAAAGGGTTAAGATTTGAAATGTGAGCTAGAGTGACTGCATTACCCTTCCATAGTTATGTAGGTTTAAGATGTGCAGCCATCTATGGCTGCTCTTAACATCGAATCGGTGACCAAAACCTTTGGCTACATTTGTTCCTTCATGAACATTACCGTTGCCACCAGGCAGGTCCAGGCCTTTATTATTTTGTGCCTCGAGCATTGAAATATGGTTATAATTTGTCTCTCAGACTAATTATTTTTTCACTTGCCTCATCGTGGACACATGGTCATATTGGCCTTGTTAAGACATTGGATTGTCACAGCATCTCCCAATTGGAAACCAGACTCCATGTCTCAGCTCCACAAACCATGATTTGGTCCATACTATGTTTTTCCTACTGCATTACATGAGCTTTATGCTTAGTTCACAAGATTATGCAGTCAAATAGTATTTATGGGGTAGATTTGTGTTATGGCTGAGTATACAACTATGAATAAGACACTGCCTCTATCATCCCAGAGCTAGTACTTTATTGGGGCAGCCAGTCAAGTAAATAGGAAGCAAGATACACTAGAGTGAACTCTAACATAGGGGAGAACATGGAGAATTATGAGACCCCCAAAGCAATGGCAGCTCATCCAGTCCTGGAGCCCCAACAAGGCTTGCCTGAGAAGATGGCATCTCACTTGAGTCCTATAAGACAAGTAGACTACTCATTGGCCCTACATATGGGAAACAACCTTTTAGGCCCAGCTCAAACCTCAGGCTATGAAATTGCTTCCTTACCACATGGTCAATCCCACTAGTCTCCTCTCCCTATTCTGAGCTGCTATAGCATTCACTCATTTATTCATTCAATAAGCAAATACTTCTTGTGTCCTATTATGTACCAGGAGCTGTCTAGGCCCTGAGATACAGCAGTGAACAATTAAGTCCTTGCCCTTGGGGAACCTACATTGAAATGGAATGAAGCAGACACTATCAAACAAAGAAATAAATATATAATATATCAGATATGGTAGATCCTGTGAAGAAAACTAAAATGGGATAAGGTAATAGGGGATCTTATTTTAGCTAGGGTGAAGTCCCCCTGCTAAGGTGACATTTGAGTTGAGAGGTGCATAAATTGTGGAGAACTGAGGGAAGAAGTTTGCAGGCTGAAGGAACATCAAGTGCAAAGGTAATGCAACCAGGAGTTGGTTTGGAGTTGTAGGAGCAGCACTGACTTAGTATTGCTCATTTGACTTCTCATTGAATATCACCTCCAATCGTTATTGCCATTTCAGGTGAAGGCTGAACTTTTCCTCTCAAACATATTTTCAGTTTATGGAGGCTAAGAACTATAACTTCATCTTCTTTATAATGTTGCTGCTCTTCTCCCTTTATCAGTCCACTGTCTTCATGAGGCTACCAAGAAGTGTTTTACTGACTAATGTTAACTGGGATTTATGTATGTTCTTGATGAATTATATATGTTACTTTCCTTACCTGGCTGATATTAAAAGAGAACATCCCATAAACACTGAAAGAAACGGGTGGGTGGTGAGGAGAAGGGTACAGAAACACAGAAAATATCCTGAGTACCAATTTCAAGATGTGCTTCAAGGGCAAGAACTAGAACACTTGTGGCAATGTTTCTGCAGAGTTTAATGCAGTAGGGATGTACTGGGAACCAGAATTGGACGGACAACTCCAAAAAGTGATTTAGTGAATTGTAGTGTGTGGGTTGATTAAGTATTGATCAGTGACCCAGCTCAGGTCTGAAACAGCCTCAGAACTACCTTCTAATAAGCCATAAAGCAAAAGAATTGTTCACTGATTTAACTGGAAATATCATTGGGGAAGCTGTGAAATCCTTGGGAATAGGAAGTTAAGAAAGTTTGAAAATTCACTTAAATGTTTATCTTTTTAAAAATCAATGCCGCAAATATCACTAAGGTGAATAAGATTAATTAAGGAACAGATGGTTCTGAAAACTCTGAAGGCATTCTTATTTGAGACTCAGGAAGTACCTGATTCGGATTTCATTAGGTATTTTAGGATATGTTTAGCATGTAAAGTCTTTCTTTAGGCGTTGAGTTCAAATGGATCTCATGTTGTAGAGTAGCAGTGCAGTCTCTGGATCCCTGAGGATCCTGTGACATCAAACTATTTTCAAAATGACGCTAAGATGTTATTTTCTATTAAGTATGTCCTGGTGGTAGGGAAATCTGCTGGTGTCTTTGCAGGAACCAAGTAGATAGTACCAGACATTGTGTTCTTCATTACCATGTACTCACAGTTAAAAAAGATGTCTTACTTAAGAATGTCCTTGACAGAGCAGTGAAAATTTATGAAATTTCAGCCCTTAAGTACATATCTTATAAATATTCCATACGCATTAAGTACTTCTTCTGCATACCAAAGCTCAATAGTTGTCTAAAGGAAAAATCATTGTTTGAGTTGCAAGCTGAGTAACATTTTTACATAAAAGAATGTCTACACACTATCATTTTATCAACAACGAATGAAGTGGGTATGCCACTTTAAGGAAAATAACTTACTAGGTGCCAATGATAACATTTAAGCTTTCAAACGAAAATTTGAATTTTTGGAAAATTTGTATCTACCACTGTGAGCTTGAAGTTTCCACAAATTTAAAAGGGACTTTTAGGATGAGATTTACATTTATTACATGAATGTTAACAAATGTGATATTTTGATATTGTTTAATGAAATGTGTCAACATTCCGAAGATCTCCATAACTCATTGAACCAGTAATTTTCAGGTGATGGATGCATGTTGTTTCAAAGCATGCATGTATAAAAGATCCAGTCAAAGTATAATATACACTGGTGAATTTTAACGTAACACAGTATGAAAAGTTCATTGATGTGGTTTCTGATTCCACATTGCAATAACCATTAATAACTTTTCAAGTTCCGCTATCGTATCAAAACATATCCACAGTTATCTGAAATGCCATTAAAATGTTCTTCTTTTTCCATCTACACATCTGTGTGAGGCCAGATTTTCTTTATATACATCAACCAAGGCAACACCCAGCAAACACAGAAGGCAGAAGCAGACATGTGGATCTAACTATCTTTAGTTAATCCAAATATCAGAGATATTTGCAAAAATGTGTAAAAATCGTGCTAGATTTTTTATTTTGAAAAATAATTATTTTTCATTAAAAATAGGTTATTTATATTAATATGTAAAGAGGTTGTCCCTGTTATTTTTAAATTAATAAATATTTAAATGTTCTCAGCCTTAATTTCTATCATGAAAAGTATCAATAGACATAAATTGATATAGACATATCTCTTTAGGCTATAAACTCTTTAGAGTCCTTAATAATTTATATAATGCAAATTATTCCAAGCTTAAAATGTGGGAGAACTACTGCTATCCAGGGTTAAAAATTATTATATAATAAAATAATCTAATGAGTATCAGCAACACTGAAAACAGTCTCACTTTCCCTTGTTGGTATGAATGCATACATAGATAAGATTCTACGCATGCATGGATAAATAGATAAATGCTTTCTCCCCACTTCAGACCTCAGGGGCAGGGAGTTGAGTTAATCACAAACCTTAGTCTATGATTAATGGTCCCTGTAAAGCTCTGCTCCTGTTTTATTTAAACTCTTCTAATGTGTTTGCTACATATTCTTCTTTGGTTTTGTATATGTACTTGTAAAACACATATTATGGTTTTATTTACATAAATGGTACTATATATATATATATATATATATATATATATATATATATATATACACACACACATACATATATAATTTTCTTTCTATTTTTAACCTTAGCATTATAAGGATCTAGCCCTGCTATCACATGCTAATAAGAAAAGACAGACAAATCATCTGACTTATGTATATTTTTTTCAACATATGCAGCTAGAGATTTTATGGCAGCATTTGAAAATTCTACCCTTTACATGACAAACATGAAAAGCCACCTCTAAGGTACAACCAAATATAAAATGGTTTTACCATTTGCTCTCAAAGCCCATGCCATTGAACAGCTTTTATTGATGGTCTGTGTGGTCCGTGTGCTTGTTTGCTCCATCAGGGTTTCTTACAAACGTGAGACAGACCACAGAACTTCAGCGTTTTGACTCCCCAACTGTGTGATCTTAGGCAGGTTATTTAACCTCTCTGTCCTGTCTATAAAATGGGATTAATAATACTACCTGCTTTATAGTGTTGATATATGGGTTAAATGAATTAATATTTGTAAAGTGTTGAGAACGGCACCTGGAACATAGGAAACATTATATAGGTATTTGTGAAATGCAATAAAATCAATGAAAAGAATACACCATCTGAGAGCATCTGACTAGTTCCTGTGAATCATGATCTGCTTTTCCTATTAGAGCATTTGTCCCCTTTATCTTCCTGAGGAAGATGTTTTGGTAATAAAATATCACTGAATGATTACAGACAGAGGTAGGAGGATCTTACTCTGTTATTTTATAGGAATTAAGTTTTCATACCTTATAAAGAAATTTTGAAAACCCCAAGAATTATATCATATCCTTTAAAAACTTTACATAAAAATTCTAAGTAACAATTAGATCCTAAGGATAAGAATCAGGAGCAGAGATTCATTGATCAAAAAGACTCATGTGTGCTTAGAATAAGAAAATGAAAGAGCTGTATATTTCATGTCAAATATAGTAAGTTGCCAAGTTCTTTAGGGGCCACAGAGCTATCTTTTTCCCTCTCAAGACTTCTGTGACTTCACACTGTTCTTTCCTGGCCACAGAAAACAGAATTCCCGGTGTCAGGAGCTGTGAACAGAGCAACTACAACAGCCTTCAGGTGCTTTCTATGACCAAGTAATTCCTGGCATGAGGCGTTACATTTTTTACTGCTTTTATCCTTATCACTGATGATGATGTCATTTTAGAAACACTAACAACATCAGAAAATGATGAGAGCTTTTAATGGAATTTGAAGAAATCTTTCAGATAAAAGGCCAACCATGGGATGAATTTCTTAATTTGAAAATCAAGCCAAATTTAATTGTTCCAAACTGTTTTCTGTTACAGACCATTGTAATAGAAATATTTTTTTTTTTTCCAAGAGTGCTCACAATCACTTTTCAGATTCGGATGTCCTGGAATAAAGCCAGATTAACTCTGAGCTGTGAATTTTACAAACACTCTTGTTTAACCTATAATCGATTTAAATAGAGCCATTCTACAAAATGCAAACATGGTAATTGGTGCAATTTTATTTTTTTGCATGAAACAGCATACAAGAATATGCTGGCTTTGACTTTCTGGATCTTTGCACAGCCAGAAGTCTGGCAGAATAATCACTGAAGTTCAAATTAGAGCCCCAGATGGAAACACAAACAGGGGCCACCACTGTGCCTTTTTCATGCTTCGAAGCTCAGTTCTGGACAGAAATGTGTTTCTAGTTAAAATGTAATCATTTCCAATTCCTTCTGATCACTGGATCATATTGGAAAGAAACAGCCTGAGGACTACAATTGCTTTTAATTACCACTGAATGTTGATTGAAATTTTCATTTCCTTTCCATACATTTGTATTTTTATTGAACAAACAAGAATAAAATAAAGATATGGCCTCTTTATACTTTGGAGAAAGATCTTTGTTTAACATTACCCTCTTTGAATTAGAATTTCCTCGTCAGGATTTCCTTTCCTTTCCATGGGTTGCAGAAAGAGCCAAATCAGTTTAACATTCTTGAATTGAGGTCAGGTTTAAAATTAGGTAGTGTTGTTTGTTTGTTTGTTTTAATTCAGTAAGACTCAAGGGAGTTCATATACTTCTGTGATTAGAGAATTTAAAACTGTAAGATACTTTTTTTCCAACCTCACCATGCTTCTACCTCTCCACATAATTTTATTTTATTTTACTATTTTTACCTTTTATTTATGTAAATAATCTCTACACCCCACATGGGGCTCGAACTCATGACTCTGAGATCAAGAGTCACATGCTCTCCCAACTGCGCCTGCCAGATGCCCCACCCCACACCATTTTAAAAATTAATATATACCAAAATTATTGGGAGAACAAGTAAAAAACAAATGAATCAAAAGCCAAAAATATCCTTTCTCACAATAAAACTTTATGGAATATTCAATATTTAAAATTTTACATTAGTTCTGATCATCATATATTACTGAAATGCTATAAATAACAACTATTCTTCTTTTTAGCTGGGACCTAAGACCTGTATTCTAAAACCCAGCCGTGAATAGTGGCACCCAAATTCTGCTCAAAATAGGAATGAATGGCAAATAGATGTTTCATGGTCTCATATGATTTCTTCTGCAATGTCTCAATTCTGAACAACTTACATGTCTAAGGAAATGTATTTTTAAAAATTTTTTAATGTTTATTTACTTTTGAGAGAGAGAGAGAGAGAGAGAGAGAGAGAGAGAGAGAGAAAGAGAGAGAGAGAACGTGAGTAGTGGTGGGGACAGAGAGAGAGGGAGACATGGAATCCGAAGCAGGCTTAGAGGCCGACATGGGACTCGAACCTATGAAATTCAGGATCATGACTTGAGCCAAAGTCAGCCACTTAACTGACTGAGCCATCCAGGTGCCCCAGTAAATGTACTTTTTGATGCCTTCCTGATCACAGATGCCTTAGGAAATTGATTGCATTGTGGAAATATATGATCTCTAAAATGAATCCCATATTTGGGTTTCTGAAGGGGACATTGGAAATAAAGAGAGGAAATGTATATGCATGTCTGGAAAGATTTCATAAATCAGTATGTTTAATTAATCCACAAAAGGTTATTAATAGCATAAGCTGTGGAGTCAGAGATACCTACATGGTTCAAATCCATCTTACTAATTCTGTGAACTTGGGCAAATAACTCAACCTCTCTATGCTTAAATTTTCTTGCCTGATAAGTGACTAATTATAGTCTCTCCCTCAAGAGTTCTGGAGAGGATTAAATCAGATAAAATGAAATGTTCAGCACAGTAACGGAACCATAGTTCTGAATAATGATTATTGTTCCTGTACTTACATATACACAAAAAAGAATAAACTACTGTCCCTTCCTTCAGAAATATTATTTTCTCACTGAGGTTTTGATACACATACATGAAAAGTTGTATCCATTCAAACCAGAATATGATTCAGTGAATCTAATAAAAGCTTTAGGGCTTTAGAGAGGAGGAAATCACTATGGAATGCAGTTGTCTGATAAGGCCTCATGGGAGAGAGAGGATTTGAGCTGGACTGTAAATGAAATGTAAGATTCAGATATTGAGAAAGGAGGTGTGGTTTATTTCAAATATGAGCAATGGAGGGAAAATTGTCATTTGTATGGGATTTTGTGGGATACTTCTAGACCAGTGAATATGTGTATTTGGCTAGCATGGAAGGTCATTCTTGTAAGAGAGAGTGAGAAGATGTGGAAAGGTGGATTATGGATGTCTTTAAAGGCCTTGGGGTTTTTTGAGTAGGGAATGATAGTAGTTGAGGAAGATTTATTTGGTTGCTTCTTGTTAGATGAGCTGAAGGAAGGATCAGATGGAGAAAGGATGATGAATGAAGAGGTAATTTATGTGTGGAACAGGATGGAGGTCATGAGATTGGAAAGAGAAGGTAATGATAGTACGAAATTAGATATTGCAGTTCACGACAATCACCTAGTTTAATCCTTTTAACAACCCTAAATAATACAGCTAGACAGTGAAAATGATACAAGATGAAGTCTGGTTTTCTGATTCCAGAACTCAGGCACTTAACCATTGTGCCATAGTGCCTGCTACATATGGAAAAATTGGTGCCTAGAAATCCATGCATTATTTCCCTTGCAAAATACAGTTTCTTTTTAGATCAAATCCGAAATTGATGAGTGCTATAGAAATAAAATCAACCAAATGAAAAATGCAAAATTGGGAAAGCTTCAGAGTGGAAAAAAGGAAAGGCTTCAGGTGTGTCCTGATTGGAGGTTGTTGTCATGGAGAAGCTGTAAGCAGGCTAACTAGAAGTGGAGCATCTTATGTGATTGGTTAGGGTGTGTACTTGACTTTCTCTGCTTGGTCCTAAATTGAAAGTGGGGACAAAAAGTAGGGAAGCTGTCAGTTATTAATCAAGTCCTGGCCACTTGGGGCTGATTGTTACAGAAGTTATTGTTTACCTTCCTGGATTGTCACTAGAGATAGCAATCTGGCTTCCTGTAGTCTGATTTAAAGTTGGCTGGCTTCCTGGGTTGTTTATCGTACATAAAGGGATTGGTTTCCTGGGCAGGTTGCTGCAGGTTGTGGATCAAAGTTCTATTTTTATATATGGTCTATTTTCCATTTGTATATTCAGTCTCTCAATATTTTTCCAGGGCTTAGTTGCCTTTGAACTCCCTAAGGTACTTTCTGACCCTGGTGAAAGAAACATTATTCAGGATATAAATGTTAGAAATCTAATTAAAAATTTATTTGGGAGTACAAAGTTAAAATTGCATATTTGAGACTTATAGCCATACAATATTTTATCTCAGAACTAACAATATGTCCAATCTACACATGCATGGTTGTATATTTCAACTTAGCTTCATGCCCACCCTCTTTGTATATTCTCCCTTCCATTGCAGGGAAGGATCCTGGGAACTATATTTTCCAAAATCCCTCACCAGAAGGTTTCAGGTTATATTCCCTTATGGGAGGTTTTTCCTCAAAATATAAAAAGGAAAAAAAAAATCCACTATTCTTCAGTGGCAACCATAGGCAGGCAGGTGAGGGCTTGGAGATGGTTAATGTGAAGTTTTTCCAGTGGCTTCCAAACATCCTCCTGAGAAACATTCACTTTTGTGAATCAGCTAAGATCAATGGAAGCAGCTTTCCTTATGTTCTTGCACTTCTAGATTTCCTGAAAGCGTGCAGGGGCTTCCCTGACATTCGCTCTCCTAGCCCTTTGAATGGTTTGGTAAGTCTTTCATTCCCAATGTTAAACCCTATTTTGTTCAAAATACCTACAGTGATTTTGTCCTTCTGACTGACCCTGATGGAATGATCAGATATTCTGCCAAAAATAGGGGTGTACACATTGTCTGAGAATGTTCTGGATGAAACTGAAAACTGGAAACTATTGTGAAACAGGAAAGACAAGATAAAGAGAGGTATAGCATGAGGATAGAAGCAGAGATTCTAAGATGCCACACTGCTGACTTTGAAGATGTAGGAAGGGGACATGAACTGAGGAAACCTGGAGTATACAAAGGTATACAAAGGTATACCAAGGTATACAAAGAGAGATCCATGCAGCCCCTCATGTGAGTAAGAAATTGACTCAGCTGTTCTGGAATAAGAGTTATTCTTCTTGACCACTGTACAGCAGAAATCATTAACTTTAGGAGTGACACTGTCCATTTGAGAACTGGAACACAGCTATTTTGAACTGAAGAGCATTGGTTTGAGGGATGAGATTTGATACCACTATAAACATCACAGGAAGCCCAGGACTGAAAACCTTCTGTACTGGATGGCAGGTGGACAGTGGCACAAGTTCGCATTTGTCAGTGAAACCAAAAGCATGATTTATTCAAGGGAATCATCATCTGGGATGGGAATATTATCTTTATGCCAAATGGATACATAACACAGTGTCTGAACCTGAATCACCCTTGCCAACTTGCAGTGATTTTTTTAAGCCTGATGCAAGGAATAGTGGATTTACAGAGGCTTTTGGCCAAGCCTAAAAAACTAAATTATGCAGCGACAAGACTTAGTCATTTGGAAAACTGTCACTGCAAGAAGACTTGCCAAGTGAGTGGACCACTCTACAGAGACCAGGTCTTCTGGGTTGATGGTGATCACTACAGGAAATGCACATGCAAACGTGGTGCTGTGGAATGTTGAAGAATTTCCTGTCCCCTTCCCGGTTGCTCCCCAGGATCCCTCCTCATGCACATCGCTGGCCAGTGCTGTAAAGTCTGCTGAGCAAAATGTGTCTGTGCAGGAAAAGTCCTTTCAGAAAGCCAGTGGATTTTAGCTAAAAGCTGCTGGGAATGCTGAGGTGGAGTTTTACTAAAAAATTACAGAAGCGTGCCCTCCTTTGAACTGCTCAGAAAAGAATCACATGCAGTAGAGGTTATAACTTTTCTACAGAAAGATCTAAATGTGGTGAAAACTCACAGTGCAAAAACTAGAACACAAAAGCTACTTGTGAGTGCAAGAATGATTGTATCTCTGCCCAGAGAGATTCTGACTGCTGTAGAAATATTGAAGAGTGTGCAGCTAAGATGCATTACTGTCATGCTACTACTATGTGTGTAAACTTGCCTGGCTTATATCACTGTGACTGTGTCCTGGGATACATTCGTTGTGGGTAACTTCTCTTGTACAGAGTATAATGAATATGGCCCTGGGCAGCACAACTGGGATGAGAATGCCATCTGCACCAACACTGGCCGGGACACTGCTGCACCTGCAAACTGGGCTATGTGGGGATTGGGACCATCTGCAGAGAATTCTGCCAAGAGGGCAGTGGATATGGAATATCTGTGGCTCTTAACAAATGCATCTGGATTCAAAGGAAGCCACTGCGAAAAAGATATTGATGAATGCACAGGGGAAATCGTAGAGTGCCACAACTATTCCTGCTGGTTGGTACGACTGTGAGTGCAGAAGTGGTTTTTATAATGATGGGACCTATTCACTGTCCAAGGAGGCCTATATTGACATTGACGAATGTGCTTTAAGAACTTATACCTGTTGGAATGATTCTGCCTCCATCAACCTGGCAGGGGGATTTGACTGCCTCTGTCTTTATGGGCCCTCCTGCTCTGGTGACTGCCCACATGAAGGAAGACTGAAGTGCAAATGGCAGGTGTGGATTGTGAAAGAAAACAGGTGTTCTCTCCATTCCTGTGAGGACCAAAAGATACTCTGCCAGTAGATAACTTGTGTTTGCTGGAATCCAAACGTTGACCTTTTCTGTTGCCCAAAGTGTGACACCAATGTCACGAGTCAATATTTAGATCATAATGAACACAAGCTGTATCAAAATGGAGACAATTGGACTCACAGCTGTCAACAGTGCTGGTGTCTGGAAAGAGAGTTAGATTACAGGCCACTCGCTCCAAATTGAGCTGCGAGTACACAGTCATCTTGGAAAGGCATTGCTGTCCCCGCTGAGTCAGTGACCCCTGCTTAGCTGATAACACTGCCTATGATATCAGAAAAACTTGTCTGGACAGAGGTGGCATTTTAAGGCTTAGCACCTCAGTGTCAACATGGCTGGATCTCCCTGCACGACCTACACATGCAAGAATGGAAGTGTCTGCTATTCTGTGGATTTGAATTGTTTTCATAATAACTGAAGGATGTAAAATGG
The DNA here is from genome assembly GCF_018350175.1 of Felis catus. Taxonomy (NCBI): domain Eukaryota; kingdom Metazoa; phylum Chordata; class Mammalia; order Carnivora; family Felidae; genus Felis; species Felis catus. The sequence continues at coordinate 58,993,736 of NC_058374.1, read as the reverse complement.
AATCATCATCATGAGGAAAAATGGACAAAAATGACCATCCAATATGATGAAGAACAGGAGTTGGTGGTTTTGTTTGTTTGTTTGTTTGTTTGTTTTTTACCACAGACTATTATTGAAGTCTCCATCTGAAGAAGGTGTTTGGGGAATGCATTTTGGACCTACTTTTTTGTTCATTCATGCTAACCTAATCTAGGGGATATACAGTGCGGTGCCTTTAAGTCTTTGCTTGTTAGAAGTTTCCCATGTTTTAAATCATGTTTCCCTTATCAGATCATTTGCAAATACACTTATATGATCTCATGGTAACAGTTGATGGAAATTTTGGTTTATTTTGTGTACTAACATAATAGAGACTCAGCTCCTTTTATTTATGCTTTTTCTGGATTTTTGGATCAAATTCTACAAGTAAAGCTGCCTAGTGTAATTTTGTCACCCCTAAACAAACAAAACCCAGCAAAAACAATGGAGAGAAAGAGTAAACATTTTAGCTCTCATATATTAGACTTAACTTCTTAATATGGGTTTCATTTCTTATTTTTTTAAATCTTTCCAGTGTTTAGCACAAAGCTTTGCACAAATCTGTCATTCAATTATATCTGTTAAATCAAGTTGAATTAACTATGCAGATGAAAAAAGAAATAGGAATTTTGAAAAAAGAAATAGGAATTTTGAAGCAAACCAAGTCAGAAGCAGTTGATCAAAAATGAAAATAAGTATAAAAAAGAAAATAATAAAATCGTAAGTGATAGTGAAATTGTATATCCTGCTAAGGCCCTTCTACAAAGAGGAAATTTAAGATCAAAAGCATTAATTAGGAACAGTCTTAGAATTATCCTATGGTTTATTTCTGGTTGTATATACCTTTTAATGCTTTTCCTCACATTCCTTCCTTTCTATTACTCTTAACTCCTTCCAAACTAATCTGAAATCCTTTTACTTTCTGTTACTAGCCTATTAGTGACTTGTTACTAGCCTAACCCAAGCAACACCTGCCTCACTGGGACTTCTGCAGTAATCTCTCAGTTGAGCTCTCTGCTCCCATGCCTGCACCCTCTTGCCCCAGTTCATTCTCTAGATCTGCACTGTCTAAGGTGGTAGCCACCAGCCACATGTGGCTACTGAGCACTGGAAATGCTGCAGGTTTGAACTGAGATGTGCTGGAAGTTTAAAGTACACACTGAATGTAAAAAATGTAAGATGTCAATGAACTTGTATGTTGATATGATAATGACCTGATGGTTTGGATATGTTGGGTTAAATAAGATCTATCAGTAAAAATAGTTTGATACATTTCTTTTCACTTTTAAAAATGTGAATAATAGAAAATTTAAATGTCCTATGTGGTTGGCAGTGTATTTCCACTGGACAGCCCTGCTCTAGACTGTAATCAGTAATCTTTTTAAAATAAAATTTTGTTCCTATTATTACCTTGCTTTAAACCTTGCGCATAGGATAAAGACAAAAATTTGTAATGTTGCCTTTAAGCACCTGTCTAATCTGGCTTTTCCATCCCCACATCCTCCTCCTCAACCCTCATAGCTTTGCCCTTCTTACAGTTCCTCAAAGTCACTCTTCTCTTCTTAGCTGCAGTTCCACTCACATGCTATCTCCTACCTGAAATGCTTTTCATACACTTTATGTGTCTGGTTCCTACTCATCCTTTAAGTCTCAGCTGAAATGTTACTACACGAGGGAGGCATTACTTGACAGCCTTATAATCTTAGCATAGGTGGTCATAACAAAATGTGACAGGTGGATAGGTGGCTTAAACAATAGAAATTTGTTTTCCCACGGTTCTAGAGGCTGGAAGTCTGAGATCTGAGTGCTAGCATGGTTAGGTTCAATGAAGGTTCTCTTCCAGGCTCTGAGATGGCCACCTTCTTGATATGTCCTCACATGGCAAAGAGAAAGAGACAGAAACTCTCTGTTGTCTCTTCTTATAAGGGCACTATTCCCAGAAACAATCAACAAAACTAAAAGACAGCCTATGAAATGGGAGAAGATATTTGCAAATGATGTATCTTGTAAGGGATTAGTATCCAAAATCTATAAATAACTTATCAAACTCAACACCCAAAAAGTAAATAATCCAGTTAAGAAATGGGCAGAAGACACGAACAAACATTTTTCCAAAGAATGCATCCAGATGGCTAACAGACAGACACATGAAAAGATGCTCAACATCACTTGCCATCAGGGAAATACAAATCAAAACCACAATGAGATACCACCTCACACATGTCAGAATGGCTAATACTAACAGCACAGGAAACAAAAGCCTGAAGAGAAAGGGGAACCCTCTTACACTGTCGGTGGGAATGCAAACTGGTGCAGCCATTCTGGAAAGCAGCGTGAAGGTTCCTCAGAAACTTGAACTACCTCCCTGTGACTCAGCAATTGAACTATGAATCATTTACCCAAAGGATACAAAAATACTGATTCAAAGGAGCAAATGCACCCTGATGTTTATAGTAGCATTATCAACAATAGCCACATTGTGGAAAGAGCCCAAATGTCCATCAACAGATGAACGGATAAAGAAGATGTGGGAGATTGTACATATAATTCTTGTGGTTCTAGACCCTTAACTTATGGGATGTGGTACAGTTCAGCAATAAATTATAGGATACCTAGTTGGTGTGTGTGTGTGTGTGTGTGTGTGTGTGTGTGTGTAATGGGTTATTATTCAGCCATCAAAGACAATGAAATGTTGCCATTTGCAAGTGCATGGATGGAGCTAGAGTGCATTACACTAAGTGAAATAAGTCAGTCAGAGAAAGGCAAATATCATCTGATTTCACTCATATGTGGAATTTAAGAAACAAAACAGATGAACATAGGAGAAGGGGGGAGAAAAAGAGAGAGAGAGAGAAGGAAGCAAACTGTAAGAGACTCTTAACTGTAGAGAACAAACTGAGGGTTGATGGAAAGAGGTGGGTGAAGGGATGGGCTAAATGGATGACGAGCATTAAAGGAGGCACTTGTGATGAGCGCTGGGTATTATATGTAAGTGATGAATCACTAAATTCTATACCTGAAACAAATTTTGCCATGTATATTAATTAACTAGAATTTAAATAAAAACTTGAAAAAAAGGGAGCTATTCCTATCATGAAGGCCCCACTCTCATGACCTTATCTAAACCTAATTCTTTTGCAAATACCCCATCTCCAAATACTATCATTAGGGGTTAGGGATTCAGTATATGAATTTAGCAGGAGGGCAGATGCAATTCAGTGTATAGCCTTCCCCAACCTGTATTAGATCCCCTATTATTTTATCTTATAGCAATATGTTTTGTCCTGTGTAACACTTAACACAATTTATAATTATGTATTTATTAGTTTTACAGGTATAGCATTGCAGAGTTCTTATTCAGTAAATGGTTACGGAAGCATTTTTATTGGGCTTATGTACTTTCAGAGATAGAAGGAACCTTATATAGATATGAGGAAACTAATACAGTTTACCTTTATTTTAAAAAGGGGAGTTCTCTTTTCTGTGATTTATGTCTTATAAAGTTAGTAATATTTAGATTTTCTGTGATTTATGTCTTATAAAGTTAGTAATATTTAGACTGAGAAGCTGTATGACAGTACAATTCCATCATACTGTGATAAAGTACGATAGATGAGATGAGGAAATCCTGCAAATTTGTATTAGGAATGCACAGGTTTACCTCATGTCTTGGGATTATTTAACATGGACCCACTCTGTAATGCTGTGTGTGAGGGAGAGTGGAAGAGGATAAGCCTTTAAATTTCAAAGAAGTCTGAGATATCTTTGCTAGTTCCAAGTAATGCAAGTTTTTTTCAAATAATTCAAATTATATGAAAAAAGTGAAGTCAATTGTAATTGACTGTTGTTTCTGTTATCTCTCAGCTTTGTTTGTCCAGTGATGTCTTCACTTAGTCTTGATTTTTGAAAGATAGTTTCACTGGGTATAGAATTCTAGGTTGATATTACTTGAGAGATATTTCCAATTGTTTTTCTGTTTGTTTGTTTTTTGTTTTTTGTTTTTTTCTTTCTTGTCTTTGATTCTCAGTATGTAATGTGTCTACTTTTCTCCAGCTACTTTTAAGATTGTCTCCTTATTTGTCTGATACTTGACTATAATGTGACTTTCATGGTCTTCTTTACATTTATGCTGCTTTGGGTGTGTTGAGATTCTTGGATCTTGGGTTAATAATTGTCATCAAATTGAAAAATGTTTAGACATTTTTTCTTAAAACATTTTTTTCTGTCCCTCTATTTTCTCTCCTCTGAGACTCTAATTACACATACATTAGACTATACTGTCCCACAAATAATTTTTCAGTCTTTTTGTGGTCTCTATGCTTAATTTTGCATAGTTTCTTTTGCTATATCTTGATATTCACAACAAACATATTTCAACAACATCTGAGTTTATGTTACTGAGGTGATTTTTGAAAAACCCCTAGATAATTGCAGGATGGGGGTTAGCTGCTAAGGGAACTAACTGATTAGAGGGTTGGAACTTTCAGTCCCACCTTCTGACCTCAGAGGATGTAAAAGGGCTGGAGGTTGAGTTAATCATCAGTGGCTAATTATTTAATCAATCATGCCTACATAATGAAGTTTCTGTAAAAATCCTAATCAAAGGGATTAGGAAAGCTTCCTGGTTGGTGAACATATAGAGGTGCTGGGAGAGTGGCATGTCCAGAGAGGTCATGGAAAGTCCATGCCACTTCCCTCAAACCTTCCACCTGCATCTCTTCCACCTGACTGTTTTTGAGCTGTATCCCTTTTATCATAAAATGTTAATCTCATAAGTAAACTGTTTTCCTGAGTTTTGTGAGCCACTCTAGCAGATTATCAAATTTGAGGAGAAGGTCATAGTATCTCTGATTTAGAGCCAATTAGTCAGAAGCACAGGTGACAACCTGGACTTGTGATTGGCATCTGAAGTTGATAGGAGAGGGTATTCTTGTGATACTAGGCCCCTAACCTGTGAGATGTGGTACAATGCAGCAGTTAAGTTATAGGATACCTAGTTGGTATCCAGAAAGCTGGAGAATTGTTTGGTATGAAAAGCCCACACATCTGGTGTCAAAAGTGAGTTATTATGAGTAGTAGAGTAAAAGTAGAGGAGAAACACAAAATGTTTTTCTCTTTCAAGTAGTATGTATTTTCCATTAGTAAAAATATGTATACTGAATAGTTTAAGATAACCGTACAAAATTCTTATAAGCTTTATAATTAATTCCCCAATTTCTTACCTCTCCTTCCCAATATGCATATGTTTTAGAGGTAGTTATTATCATGGTATCAATTTAAAAGAAAGAAAGAAAGAAAGAAAGAAAGAAAGAAAGAAAGAAAGAAAGAAAGAAAGAAAGAAAGAAAGTTAAAACTGTTACAGAAATAATTCCACATCTTCATGGCTTTTCCTATTTTCAACACTCCACTCCTTTTAAAATGATATTTCTTTCAATTACTCAATTGAAATATTTTGAAGAAAATTAAATTAAACTGGGTACTAACTTATGTTTATATTTTATAAGGTAAGCTATTTTTAACATAAAATTTTCAAACATAATTTATATCCACCAACAATATCTAATTCATGTGTTTTATTGAAGATGAGACTCTCTAGAGTACTATGTACTACTAATCTTGCTCAGCACCACAGACTCAACTCTTATCAGCTAAACAACTCTTCTTAGACAATATGATAGTTAATAAAAGAATCAGTTGTCCCTGATTGTTTACACTACCTAAAGTCAAATTTAAAGGGATTATGCTATGATACAAGGTACCATCTAAGATGCTTGCAAGATGGCCATTGTATACTGCAATATTCATATATATATATATATATGAAGTATATATGAATACTTTAGTCTTAAGAATCATATATATATGAAGTATATATGAATACTTTAGTCCTAAGAATCACCATATATTATAAACATATACTTGGCAGTCTGCTTATGTGTATGTATATGTTAAAAATCAGGACTGTAAATCCTGCATGAAAATTCTGGAATTTGAAAGAGCTGCATGGAGTTAAAGTTTATAGCATGGAGTTAAAGTTTATAGCATGGGAGGTTGCCCCTTTGTCACAACTTGAAACACCACCACGGCTTGAGGCATAGAGATGAAAGTCCTATAACTCAAAATAGGCTAAAACAAGAAAGTGGCTGCTATTGAAGCATTTAAGAAGACCAAAACTTATTTATATTATATTGTCTTCAAGTTGGGTATAATGTATAAGCACCCTATCTTTTCAAAAGGAAATTTCAGGCCAACTATTTAAGTGTATCATTTCTTGGCCAGATTTTTTTGCCTTCAGTATAGGTGTGGTTTTAGTTCTCCCATGTTCCATCTTAAAGGAATTGTCAGCAAGATCCAATACCAATTACTTCATACCTGAGCACTATGATAACTCTATTTCTCTTTATCTCATCACAAAACCCTGTAATATCTACTGAAGTCTTTTTCGTCATTCATCATTCTATCAGCAGTTTTTTGATGGCCTAAGGCGCTAACTGTGCTATACTGATGTAGATCTTAAGCTGTTCATTCTACATGGATCTTGAGCTGTTCATTCCACATCAGTATACTCCAAGAGGCAGATACAACCCCAGGTTTAAATAAGCCAGAACAAAGCTTTGAATGTTGTATTATGTATTTGTATTATGCCCTCTCTTTTTAGATATACAGATATACAACCAAACAACTTGGTAAAACCACTGTATAAAGTAGATACATATCTGCCTTCAAATAAAAAATTTTAAGGTATTCTGATTATTTGAAGGATCAGAAAGTCATAATGTTTGTTAGTCTAGGCCTTTCCAGTTGTAAATGCCACAATGGGATTAAATACATACAGATTTGATTTCTGTGAGAGAAAAATTGGTGGGAGTCCGAGAAGGTGCTGTGCAAGGACCAAGCACAAGAAAAGGGAAGGAAAGTCATTTGGAAGGATTCTAGACTACCATGCAGCCTAAGGAAGATTCAGCAAGACTCTCAGGAAGTTCTCCAGCCAAACCTGGCTGTCAAAGGCGTTCTGAATCTCCCAGGAATGGACCTATTTTAGTAGCCCTGCCAATGCTCAGCCCTAACCTGGGAGCAGCCCAGTGCTGCTTTGTACTAAGCATGGCCTTAGTACAAACAGGGGAATGGATTTGGGAGCATGGCAGCTGGGCCCTGATCAAGTTCTCTGTGGTTACCTTCTCATGCCCACCACAGTTATTTTCTTAAAATATGAAATATAGTTCAGGATTCAGGAATTCATTTTATATAAAACACCCAAATCCACTTAATTGTAATTTCTGTCACAATAGGACTTGTATATTATATTACTTCAAACAAGGCTGGGCACAATACAAACTACAACAACCAGGTTTCAAAGCAATATACTTCATAAATGGAGAGCAAAGGAATCTGCCAAGGTCCCAGAGTTGAGCTGATTTAATCTACATCTTGAATCTGTGTTTAGCAGCTTGGGCAAAAACAGAAACACATTAGGCTACTCTTGTTTTCTATTTATGACAAAAGAAAGCCAATAAATTTAATACCATCATTCTTCCTGGAACTAAACTCAAACAGGAATTTTATTACTTGCTTCCCTGTACAAAGAACACTCACTACCATAATGGGTCATATCTCCAATTGTGGATTTATAAAAGGATCATAAAATGCAGTTCAAGGAGATGATTCTTGTATTGGCCTATGCTAAAGGTAGAGGACTTAACAGTAAGCTGTAACTTGGTCAAGGAATTTCTTTTTGGCTTTAATAATAATGATTCAAAAACCCATTCCTTCAGGTATTCTAAAATAATGCTGGGAAGAAAACTCAAAAAACTCAGAAGAGAAGATAATAAGCCTGCTCATTAGACTTGGCTAGACTTCCCAATTACCTAAAATTGTAGAAAGGTCTTCAGCCGATCTTTGAGGGATGTAAATTTATAGGAGAATTTATAATCAGTGTTTTCTAAAGTGTGTTATATGTATCATCCATAGCTCAAGTGAAGATGTAAGAGGATAAACAAAATTTTTAATAATGTCATTTTAATATGTTTTAATAAATATATAACTAGTTCATTGAAGCCATGAGTTCACAGATAAAATTAAGAAAAAAAGATTTAAGACAGCTATTAAATTATAGTATATGGGTCAGCAGACATGGAAAAAATCAAATAGTGAGGATGATACTATAACAGGCTAGATAATGGCCCCCAAAGATGTCCAACACTAATCCCCAAATCTGTGAATGTTCACTTACATGGTGAAAGAGATTTTGCAAATATGATTAAGCTAAGGATCTTGAGACGAAATTACCTTGGATTATCCTGGAGGGCCCAATGATGTAATTACAAGTGTTCTTAAGAGGGAGACAGGAGGGTCAAAGACAGAGGAATGGGAGACGTGACGAGGAAGCAAGAGGTTGGAGTGTTGTTAGGAAGGGGCCACAGGCCAAGGAACACAGGCGGCCTCTAGAAGCTGAAAAATAAAAGGAACAAATTCTCTGTAGCTCCAGGAAGGAACCAGCCTCGCCAACAACCTGATTGTAAACTTATTTAAAAGACTTGTTTTAGGCTTCTGACCTCCAGAACTGTAAGAAAGGAAATGCCTCTTGTTTTAAGCCTATGATAATTTAAAGCAGCAGAAATAGGAAACTAATACAGATATTCATCAAATGACTGACATTTGTGAAACATTGCTTTAGCAAGTGTCTGATTGCAGGTATTTTATGTTATTTATTAAGGCAACAGTCACAAACTACAGATGCCAGATTTGTTGTAATTTGTGTATTCATCACTTAACAAATATTTCTGCAAGTTACTCATTCCCCTGCTATATAATTCATCTGTAACTGGACACTTGAAATCAGTTTTGTAATTTAATGATAATAATGGAGGAATTAATAGCATTTGTAGAGCATTAAGCAGGCATGACACTGTTCTAAGCACTTTATACATATTATTTAGCCTTCTGGGATAGTTTCTATTATAATCCTATTTTATAGATTGACTTTGCTGAGGAATGGAGAAGTAAAATAACTTCTCCAACATCACAGCTGGAACCAGCTTTAAACCTGCAGGTCTGTTTTTGTCTGGAGCCTGGGTTTTCATCATACTTAAGGAGTCCTGAATGTTCTCTTTCCATTTCCTTGCCTAAATTGGTCTTCAGTTCTCCTTTACAATGATGTTGTACTCTTTTCATTAAGTGATCATTCTTCTGGTTGTAGAAACCAAAGCAAAATAAGAATACTTCTGCCTTCCCTCTACCATCTGATAACATTAAAGCATTTTCCTATCCACTGTTTGTTAATAATTTTCTCAATAGGAAGCTACTTCAAATATAAGTTAATATAAAGTAAAATAGTTTTAATAACACTAAACAAAAATCATGGAGAAGTAATAAAAATGTAATATTCAGTTAAAATGCCATTAATTTTCTTTACAGGAATTTAGAGTAGTCTGTGCTTTTGCCCTTGCTTCTTAGAAAAGCAATATGGACCTTCCCCGTTACTGTGGAATCTTAAAAGGCATTTGGGCGCTTTGGGCTTCAGGTCCCTCTTCTGCGAAATTACAGTTGGGCTGAAAACTCCCCAAGGCTTCTTTGAATTCTTGAATTCAATGACTACAATACATATATTTATTTCTTTTGGGAAGAATAATTCAACAGAACCCTGCCTGTTAATATGACACAGGACCCTGATTTACCAGACATGTCTAAGAGCCATGTGCCTTTGATGCTGGACTCATTACTTATCTTGTAGGCTGCTTATGAAATGTGTTCCCTTTCAGTGGGTGGGGCCATTTCATAATGTATGTTTGCTTGAATAGTCTACTTGCTCCTGTGAACTTCCTACCTCTTGGTAAAAATCAGAAACTGACCACCCATTTATTGTTTTAGTTTAATCTTCTTTAATTTAGTTCTCCAAATACTGCCTGCTTCAGCCACATACATTAATATGTAACATCATTTGGCTAGCAGACTCAGAAATGTCCAAAGTCAAGAATTTCATGGAAGGAATATCCACATTAGGTGTATGGTTGGACCAGATGACCTGTTAGGGTTTTCTGGGGAATGTCATCATTTTAACAGTGAAGGTCCCAGATCCCAGGAATCCCTCAGTCCTGGGATGGTTAGTTGCCCTTTCTAAGGTCCCTTAAATCCTGACTTTAGATTCGTGCTGTCCAGAAGAATTTTCTGCAATGATGGAAATATTCTATACCTAAACTATTCAATTCAGTAGACTCGTGTGGCTATTGAGTACCAGAAACATGAACAGCACAATTGAGGAACTGAATTTTTAATTTAATTAAAGTGTAACAAGTGGCTACTATATGGGATAGCACAGCTATAGGTGATGCCATGAACATGATCATTAGTGAGCTGCTTCATGCAACAGCCCTAAGGGAAGCACCCTGGAAAGCAGTCTGAATGAACACTTGTCTAACACTCAACCCACCAGCTTTATTTCCTATATCCATTGTTATACCTACAAGGCAGTGTAAGTTTATCCAGGAATATTGATAAGATGTACCTTTATCACTCTCGAGGTCAAAGGATAGATTCCATGATGGCTTTTTGAGAAACATGTGATTTAAGTTGTGTATTTAGTCTGAGTTTCAATAGATGAGTAAGCACATCCAAATAAAAGCACTCTAGTAATTAGTACTTTGTGGTTCTGCTGTTAAGACATAAACAGCTGTGGATTTTAGGTATATGGAGACTGAGCCCTTTCTGATCTAGCCTAGTGGTTTAGTGAAGCTTAGGGACATTATACCGAATTAAGTTCCAATTTGGAATGAGGACTGATTTAAAATTTTCCTAAGAGAAACCCAGAGAACTGAAGTTTGCTTTATTATATTAAAGTGAGCAGTCAGCAGACAGAAAAACACAACATTACATCCTAAAGGGGAAAGAGAGTTTTCTTGAATTGCAGAATGTTGACACCATACATCTGTCTGACATCAAAGCTGTTGGTTATAAATCTTGCAGATAACTGATCATCCCAAATCCACAAAGGCAGAAGTTGAAAGAGAAGTTGGAACATCAGAAGAGGCAAAGAAACTCCACAGCCCCTGAAGGAGTTGAAGCCAGTTACAGTGTGACATATATCTTAGGTTTCTGCAGAACTTGGCTGTCCATTTAAATGCTAATGTGCAACCCTGGCATATCCTAGGAATTAAAGTGCTGAAGCAGGCAACAGCACTGGAAATTTCAGACCGTTGTTGAATATTTAGCATCCGTGTGCTAAAGAGCTCAGGTATACTTTTAAATGTCAGAGAACACACCACAGCTTTCACTATGCTCTGCTATGAATTCTTTGGCAATGTGCCACTTTTTAAAGAAAGTATGAGTGCAGTTTTGAGTTTTCAAGTGATTTTTATTAAGTTGATCTGAGAAGCAAAACAAGCGGTCATTACCTACAATTTATACATAGGGTATTCAAAATTTCTTCCTGGTTAAAAGGTTTTGTTTTATCTCTTAAAGTTTCAATCATCTTCAACTATGAGAACTGAAAACAGAAATTTCAAGCAAATTTTAGATTTTCTTCTCATTTTATTACTCTGAATTTAATACTGTAGCACATCAGAACTATATTAATATATCACTGAGCCAGCAACAAGCAGACACTTTGAGAGGTAGTAATAACATGTTATTGAATTTGGTACCTTGAGAAAAGGAAGAAGCTATCCCAAGGCTTAGAGTGAGCTTCAGGAAGGTCAATTATATAGGGAAATATAGTTGCTAGATGGGTAACTGCTATAATCTCTAGAGAGTACGGGTTCTTGGTATCCAGTCAACAGTTATATGCAGATTATCATTCATATGTTGGGCGTTGGGCTAGGTGCTGGGGATGTAATAATAATAATCGTAATCATAATTATAATCATAATCAGGCTCTCATATACTGATTGCCCTGTGAGTAGCACTATATAAGTGCTTTACATACGTTAATTCATTTAATCCGGTGAGGACGTAATCCAACCTGTAGGTGTAAGCACCCTTATGAGGTAACTATTTATGGACAGGGAAGTTGAGGCAAGAGATTATGTAATTTGGCCAAATTAATACAGCTTATAATTAATGAAAATGGGATTAAAACCCATATAGTCTTATCTTAAAATTTACACTCTTAAAAAACCCCTATACATAGTGCTTTAATCCTTAATGTTACATTCCAGTAACATTTTGACCATTCTTCTATTCCAAATTTCTTTAGGTATTTGGCTTTTTAAAAAATAAAATGTTGACTCTCACTAGATGATAAATGCCTTGAGATTTTCCCCTAGTGTGATGGTTTGCCCATATCTGGTCTTCTGTAAATGTTTGTGGTACAGTCAGTGTACAGTAAGAAGAAAGGTTTTGGAGCTGGATAGAACCTGGATAGAATCCCAGCTCAACTACTTACTCAATGTATGAACTTAGTTTCTTCATCTGTAAAATGGAAAGAATGGAGTTATTGTGAGGATCAAATGAGATATAAAATTTTTAGCACAGTATTTGGCACATGACAGGCTTGCAATGAAAGCTCACTGTTATTAGTTAAATAAATTACTTGTTTTAAAAATTGTTAACCATTATTTTATCTTTAAACTAGAGATGAACTTAGAAATATGGAGCCATAAAAGACCTGAGAGAATATAGACCAAATTCTAGAGCTGAGGAAAATGAGGTCTAGTTAGACTAGAACCCTGATAGTTTAATGTTCACTCAGGTCTCTTTATATAGAGATCTTTTCTCCCTCCCTTCATCCCTTCCCTTCTTCTATTACTTTATTTACTCACTCAATATATTTTTTATTAAGTACCTACCTAGGTACCAGGCTCTGTAATAAGGATAAATCAAGTAGTGAGTTTCCACTCCTGACCCAATTTCTTCTCTACCAGTGGCTCAGAGTGTGAATCCTGGACCAGCAACAATTGCATCGCTTGGTGTGATGGTTAACTTTGCTGAGCCATGGGGTACCTAGACCTTTTGTCAAACATTATTCTGGATAGGTCTGTGAGTATGTTTCTGGATGAGACTAACATTTGAATTGGTAGGTTGAGTAAAGCAGATAGACCTCCCTGATGTGGTTGGGCCTCATCTAATCAAAGACCTGAATAGAACATAAAGGCTGAGTAAGAGGGAATGTCATCTTCATGAGGTCCCAATAGTTCATTTTTGCTTTTAATTCCCTTCCCTTTGGAGATGTGTCAAGTAAGAAATTGCTGCAGCTGAGGTCAGAGAGGTTGTTGCCTGCTTTCTCCTCTAGGGTTTTGATGGTTTCCTGTCTCATATTCAGGTCCATCATCCATTTTGAGTTTATTTTCGTGCATGGTGTAAGAAAGTGGTCTAGTTTCATTCTTCTTCATGTTGCTGTCCAGTTCTCCCAGCACCATTTGTTAAAGAGACTGTCTTTTTTCCATCGGATATTCATTCCTGCTTTGTCAAAGATTGGTTGGCCATACTTTTGTGGGTCCAATTCTGGAGTCTCTATTCTATTCCATTGGTCTATGTGTCTGTTTTTGTGCCAATACCATGCTGTCTTGATGATTACAGCTTTGTAGTAGAGGCTAAAGTCTGGGATTGTGATGCCTCCTGCTTTGGTCTTCTTCTTCAATATTACTTTGGCTATTCAGGGTCTTCTGTCGCTCCATACAAATTTTAGGATTGCTTGTTCTAGCTTCAAGAAGAATGCTCGTGCAGTTTTGATTGGGATTACATTGAATGTGTAGATTGCTTTGGGTAGTATTGACAGTTTAACAATATTTATTCTTCCAATAGTAGGAGGGAATTTCAGCCTGTCTGCATGAGCTGGGATATACCTCTTTTCTTGCCTTTGGACTTGAATTAAAAAATTGGTTGTTTTTGGGTCTCAGTCCTGCTGGCCTTTGGACTAGAACTTAGACCATAAGCTCTCCTAGTTCTCAGGACTTCAGATTCAGACTGAAATTTACACTATTAGCTCTCTTGGGTTTCCGGCTTGCTGACTGCAGCTCTTGGGACTTCTCAGCCCCTCCAACTACCTGAGCCAATTTCTTATCAGTCAGTCAGTCCTAATGGTTCTGTTTCTCAGGAGAATGCTAATACACTTGGGAATTCCATTCAGGGTCTACCCTGAGATTGAGCCCATCAATTTGTATTTTACCAACCCCCCCCCCAAGGTAATTATTACATGCACTGACACTTAAGAACTGCTGTATTTAAAGGGCTCCTGGTGGCTCAGTCGGTTAAGCATCCAACTTCAGCTCATGTCACGATCTTAAGGTTCATGAGTTTAAACACCATGTCAGGCTCTGTGCAGACACTTCACAGAGCCTGGACCCTGCTTCAGATTCTGTGTCTCCTTCTCTTTCTACCCTCCTGCACTTGTGCTCTGTCTCTCTCTCTCTCAAAATAGATAAACATTAAAAAAAAAAAAAAAGGAGAACTCCTGTATTTAAGACACACATCCTTGATTGCCCAGAACAATGAGGAGGGCAGCATTTTAATACCAGCACAGTTAAACTCCTGAGTCATGATTTATTTTTAGATCTCACAAATGAATGTCATCTCCCTGAACTAGCCCATTTTGACAGAATACCTTCCCTTCAGTAACAACCAGGAGACCCTGGTTGTCCAATTTCTTAATGAGCTTAGTGCATATAAATATAAATGTGAACATTCTGAATATCTGTTGTTGGTGTTGTTCCATATAAATACATTCTAAAGACTAAGTAAAACAGGTAAAAAAATCTCCCCTCAAACCCTCAAAGGATTCTAATTGTTTTTACCTTTAGTGTGGGATGGACCTTATCTAAAGCAAGCAAGCTACAGAGACAACAAAGCATTTTTACTCTTAGAGTGCTCAGCAGAGCCTGCTGGAGTTACACAGTGCTCCCTCCCCAGGCATCGTGATCTTCATTATTCCTTCCCCGTGATTAAACATGCAGCTCTGATTTCAGACTCTTCAAGGGCAATCAGAGGAGCTACAGGAATTCACATTCTGCTGTTCCGTTACCAAAACACTTACACTGTCCTCATGGCTGTTCTGGGTTTTTGTGAACTATTGGTGCTGCATGTTTGCCGTTTGCATAGTAGGAGTCCGTCAGTAATGAAGGTCACAGACTTTTTTTATTTTTTCCTCAAGGAAGATTATCTGGAAAGAGTTTCATTTCTTTCCTAACAGAAAGGACACTTGAACAGGTAATAGACCTTTTGTGTCAAACACATTGTACCAGCACGTGATCCATGAGTGGTGTTCCACAGCAGTAAAACAGACCTTCAGCCAAATGGCATGTTCTGGAATTCTTTGTAGGCAGATCAGCAGTCAGTTATTTAGTGCATATACACAACAAATGGATTATAATATGTTGTGGGTTATTAATCAAACAATCCAAGCTTACATTTGTCATCATCCACAAATATTCCTTGAGAGCTACTATGTACAAGCCAGTATCCAATGGCATGGTACACAGACACAAACACAAAAATGCTAAATCATAATCATTAACCCCAAGTATGTATTAAGTACCTACTGTGTACAAGCCAGTGTCCTAGGCAATCATGCATAGCTATAAACTCAAAAGCCATTTGATGAGTGCCTTTATGTATTAAGCATCTTTATTAAGGCATTTATATTTATTTTTTCCTCTTTAGATCCTTTCAACATCGATATGAAGCAGGCATTATTGTCACCATTTTATAGATGAGACAGTGACATAGAGTTGTTAAAAAATTTGCTCAGAATCACTTATTTTTGTGAAATGGAAGAACCTGATCTTAAATCCTTATCTTTCTGAATCTGAACATTGTAAATTTGTGTGTGTGTGTGCTTCCAGAAGTTTTTATCTAAATGGTAAGTCAGAACACATACATTAAAAAATAAACAAACAAATAAATAAATAAGTAAGCAGAGACAAACAAACACAACCAACCTCTACAACAATGCAAATCTGCAAATACAAAGTGACAGGTGAAGGATATAAAGAGCAAGTGTCAAAAAACAGATGGCGATGGATACTGTTCTACCGAGGCCCTGCTGGTAAATCAGAAACCACACCAGGTTTGGGTTTTTGTTTGTCATTTTTTTGAGACAGAGAGCAGGAGCAGAGGGAGAGAGAGAGAATCTGAAGCAGGCTCCACGCTCAGCACAGAGCCTGACAAGGGGTTCCTTCCCATGACCCTGAGATCATGATCTGAGCCAAAATCAAGAGTCAGATGTCCAACTGACTCAGTCACCCAGGCACCCTCCACAACATCAAGTATTTTTCAAAAGAGATTGACCAAATGAGTATTAGAGAACTGAAAAGGAAAAAGGGAACCCAGAGGTAACTGCAGGAAGCAGCTCCCGCTCCTACACTGTGGAAACAAAACCAAGAGGTTGGAAGTATCAGAACTTAAAAGCTCTAAGGAGGGGTCCTGCCCAGTTGAACCAGACCTCTGAGGAGGGGTCACTAACTGGCTGGTAATTCTGAGAGGGGTTGTTAAAGCTGATCCTGGGAAGGTGGTGGGGAACAAATCTGAAAACTACAACCAATTAATACTGGAGTAACTGCTGCAGATGAAAAATAAATAAAGTAGTTAATTAAAACAAAACAAAGCAAAGCAAAACAAAACAAAACAAAAAAACATTGCTGCTGAGATGCCCAAAGATATGGGAAGCAACCAGGATATCTGGAAGAAAGAAAGTACCTTCTCTTCCTTCAGCCTCTCAGTCAGCCTCTTACACTGCCATTCCCAGGGCCTAGCATGGACCCAGCCAACAAAGGAAAAATGTCTGTTCCTGAAATCCTCATTGCTTCTAAGTTCACCCAAGTGGGGCATAGACCACATGATGGCCCACCTCTGCACTGACTAGTTCATGAACTTGAGGAGAGGCCTCATGTATGCAGAATTCAGTTTCATTTATCCCCTCTGCTCCATTTGGTGCAACTCCACTCATGCTCTTGGCTCTTTTCATTCTTTTGGGTTAAATAAAGTAACATTTGCCAGGTTGTCCACCTAGCAGGTAGACATTTACTGGTTTTCCACCACCAATTTAATGACTAGTACATGAGTCTACTGATTTATGTCCTTTTAATTCTACTCATTGCTCCTGATACCTTGCCCCCTCTAACAGTACAGATTTTACTCCCACTTAATATGCCTTTCTGATTGTCTTCTTTTTACCAATGGAAGCCTTCATCTGTTTATATTTTCTTTTTCTACATTATTATCTTCTGATCAGAACTGGTTATCACTTTTTCCCCAAATTGTAGATGAAATTCCTGGGATCTGGGGTTTCAGAGGAAAGGATACTTAGAACAAAAAGAATCCTCAAGTAAAATAAATCATTGGTTCTCTACACATCAGACCAGTGTTAATTTATGATGAAGTTTTCCCTAGTGAAAAATAAAGACAATATCAAGAACTAAGAGAGGCAACAAGGCATGATGGTTAAAAGTGAGGGCTGTGGAGCCACTTGACCTGGTTTGCATTCTGGTTCTGTAATCTTTGAGAAGTTACTTAGCCCTACTGTACCTTAGTTTTTTCATCTGTATAGTGGTTGTAATAAAAATATCTGTCCTATGGGGTATTATGAGGATTCCATTAGTTATTACATATAAGCACATAAAACAGCACTCGATAAATGCAAGTAATATTATTTTTAGATAGTTTAACTATACTAATGGTTATTTTTGGGGGGAATAACTGCCTTATAAAAAGAGATAACATTATTACTACTTTTTTTTTAATTTGAAAATGTTCCTTCTTACATTAAATGGAGTTAACAATCGATATGGTGAAATCTAAAAGTCCTAGAACACTGTTATAAAACACTCATAAGATATATAAAGAAAGGAACAAAAATCAAACAAGAATTTGTGCAGGGATTTTGAGTTTATAAAGTATGAATTTACCCTTTTAACATGGACGTACTTGCTGCCACCCATAGGCCAGACCCTGGGACCATCCTAGAAATGCCATGATGAGCAAGATAGACATAGTTCCTATCCTCAGAGTGGTGGCAGTTTAGTAGACCTTTTCATGTAACTTGTTTAATTTGTTCCTGATAATAATCCTGGAGAAGGATATTGTTGTTATCATCATCATCATCATCATCATCATCATCACTATCATCATCCCTATTTTCAATAATAAACTGAAGCCTCAGAAGGGGGAGAGATCCCATTCCTTGTGTTGTACAGCAGACAAAATTTGTGGTTCTTTTCACTACAACATAATGATAGACTATGTGTAGGCCTATTCCTTCTGCCAGGCAATGTATCTCTGTTCTCATAATGGGATCCTGTGGGAATATGTGCTTAATAAACTTGTGTAAAGGTCAGCTTTTCTGGAACACATCTAGTCTGTGAAATAAGACTGAGTATAGAATTGAGTTTTTCCCCCAAAAGAACAGTTAGCTAGAGAATTTAACAATTGAGTCTCTAACCCTTTCACCTCTTATTTGTTGAGTATGAAGGGTCTGAAGTGTATCTTTAATGTCTCTGGCCTCTTCTTTCCCCCTTCTTTATGACCTTTTGCTCCAATGTCCCCCAAAAGGAGACTTGACTATGGTAATATGCCTTGTGGATCTGCAAGAAGGAGTGCAATGCATACATTGGTTCTCTTCTCTTTCTACCCATTTATTTTTTAAATGCCATTATCTTTTGAACAATGCCTGCTAAGGGGTCATTTGATAATGATTTAAGATGATAAAAATCTTAAGTCTCAAAGGAAAGACATTCTGAATGATACTCAATGGTGTTGTACATGCACTCTCTGCTTAAATCATAGCATGTTGGCTTTCCGCTCTTAGTTTTTTTAGTTTTGATCCATTAATCTCTCATGAAGCTATAGTCTTTGGAGTGAGATATTCATGTTACATCCACACCACAAGCTTTTGAAGTACTATGGTAGGTGCGTTTCATATGTAAGCTTATAAATCCTTACAACAGTCCCACCAGGTAGATACCTGGAGTACAAAAGAGAAACAAAAATTGCTTTTAAATCTACCTCCCTCCTTACATGAATTTTTTAAAATAACGATATGGAAATGTAATTAAATAAAAGATTTACAGATAAGTTAAGTAAATAAGTCACCCAACTAAAAAGGTTTGAAGCTAAGATTTGAACCCAGAGCTCTCTGGCACCAAATCTGTGTTTTTCCTTTTATACTAGCACTTCCCAAACTGTATACAGCCAGACATGATTTCCACAAGGTATTAATAATGCTATTCCTAGGAAGACATCCATTATCAAGTATGTTTGGGAAAGAGTGAACACCCTTGATTCCTTTGGAAATTGGCAGTGTATACTATGTAGCAAATTAAGACTTTCAGACATCCTGTTGAGTACAAAAAAAAAAAACTGTTTATTTGGCTTACACTAGCATTTGAGTTTCTACTTCCTTACTGATTTAAACACTTAACAACATTTGCTGTAGGATAGAGAAAATGGGGCTTTGCAATGCATCAGTCCAAACAGTGAGAAAACAGGGACAACTGCTAGACTTGGATAAAGAATTTCCCCATAGAGCCAGGGTCACTGTCTGAATCAAGATGGTCTGCTGAAATCCAGAAGACAGAGTTAATGATGGTCTTTGGAACAGAACGTGTCATGTAGGGAATAGAAAAGGTCATTCAAAAGAAAGAGTGTTCTAAGTAGAAAGGCCCCCATTTAGCTGAAAGCACTATCTACTTACAGTGTGCTGAATGGGCAGGAAGAGGCTGCAATTAAAAAGAGATTTATTACATTATAATTTTATGTATAGTTATTGTTGGGTCCTTTCTCATTCTACAGATCAAGGGCAGTTAGATAGACTGACTCATTTTCCTAGGGTGAATAAACATCTTGGTTTGTAGGACTTTCAAGTCTAAAGTTGACCACCCTACATTTACTAAAAATGATTATTTGCAAAGGTTGTTACTAATATTCAGGCCCCACATCCATGTGATCCAAAAACATTTTTAAAATGTATTCACTTTATCAAGACAGTTTATTACACACATAATTAATGATATTGTTTTGATACACAGTGAAGCATTCTTGTATATTAGATGTTAATGGTATAATTTGGGATCTGTCAGGGATACATCAATTTTTTTATTCTTAGCAAATCAGAGCAGATCAGTGTAATTAATCTGATATTGGCCCCCTTAGTAATGTAGGCTTTGCCCAAGAAGACCTTGTGCCAATTCCAGGGCTGACAGGACAGACCCACCCAGGAGGTGGAAAGCACCAAGTTTTAGGGTTGTAGCAGCCTCCAGTAAGTGGTAAGCCATGAAAGTCCATGATGGGAGTTCATAGAGATTGACAGGCTGCATCTAGTTGGCCTGTATAAAAATAGCAGGCACATGGCCTCTGAATTAGAATCAAGGCAAAGCTTCAAGTGGTAGAACCAGCAAGAACAAAGGAGAGACAGTTCTCAAAGGCAAGGCAAGTGCAGGAGGCCCATGGGGACATTACAGAGGAGTGAGAGGCAATATGTAGACCAGTACAAAGGGGCTCACACCCTAATGTATGCAGGCAGCAAGGTGTTTAGTAGCATAGCACAAGCCAATGGACTCCCTCTAGGACATTTCATATTAAACTCTTCCTGACTGTGAAGAGATCAAGGGCCCCAGGCTTGTAAATATTTCCTGTCCAAGAAGGGCAAGACTGAACACATAGATGGAAGATCGTCAGAACTAACCAGGAGAAGATACAGAAAGAGGAAATGGGGCCTACTAATTGCTGATTGCAGCAACTGCTCATTCAGTTCCTGAGGGCTTAGAAATTCTGGGAATTGATAAGTAGAAACCAACTGTGAACCAACCGAGTCTCCTAACCTACTCAGTATTGTGAGGAATGTATAGGGAAGACCTATAAATACTGTGTTTGCATGCATCTTCATCCTCTTTATGTCTTCTGAAGAAAGAATACTTGCTATGGGTGGGATTCTTCAGGAGACAGGACATGGAGAATGTGGGACTTGGGCACAGAGCTCCATGTCATCTGATGTTAAGTAGTTAGTTTATTCCTAAAGAAGGAGGAAATGGAGGGATTTGGCAAAGCTGTCATCCTCTTTTTCTTTTTTTTTAAATCGTGTAGGGCCTCCTTTACAAGGAAGATAGCAGACTATTTATTTTCCAGTTAAAATGGAAGAATTGCTTTCTGAAATTTCAGTGTTAGAGTTCATGGTCCTGCATATCTTCTGTACCTAAATAAAAACATCTGATCTAAAGTAGACTGTTGTTGAATTATGATACCAAGAACCATGCCACCACACTCTAAAACCTTGCAAAATTAAAGCTCTTGTAAAGTTCCTTTTAAAATACTTTTTTTTTTTTTTCTACAAGGACATCTTATAGAATGTTTCAAATGACTGGAGGGGAAATAAGGAGATTAATCACTTTATAAGCACCAATTAATGTGACTCTTTATGCTATTAGTGTCTTACTGGACAATCAATTTTTAAAAAGACATAAAAGTTTCTAGGATTTACATTGCTATGTTTCAGCTAATGACTGTTTATTATTCCCTGGCTTAACTACTTGCTGATTAATATCCTTGAAACAAAATCCTTACAAATATTTCCTTTATTTGGAAGTTCAGTTTCAGATGTAATATTCTGCAGTTAGTTCCTCTGAAAGGGAAGATCTGGAAACAAAGAAGTAATATAATTTTCCAAAAACAACTCTGCAGATTAAGTTCTGAGTGTGATTTCTTTGGGTAGCAAATTCCTCCAGATCTCCTTCTTGCATCCCCTAAATTTACCTTATTATTCAAATGTTTCCCATGAAGGCCACTTTTTGATACTCTTTTTAATGTAGATAATCTTAGGGTTTTACTGTCTTTTTTGCTTTCTTCACATACTTTTTCTGGACCACCTGTCATTACTTCAACTGACATCTCTAAACTTCTGACACTAAATTTATAGCTCTACCCCAGACACTCTCTAAAGCTCTTGACTGCCTTATTGACACCTTCTCTGTGAAGTTTCATAAGCATCTCAAACTCGACATGTCTAAAACTGACCTGCTCATCACCTGTTTCTCTTCTATTCTCTAGTTCAGGAAATGCCATCACCATGATCAGTTGGCCACGCCTGGAATTTGTAAATGATCTTAGACTTTACTCTCCCTGGAAAATGACTCTCCACAACAAGTATTGCTCCCAGTCTGCAGCAAAGGTCTTGACAAATCCCCTCCTGCCAAGTGTGGTTCCTGACTCTTGATTCCACATTGGTTGATGCCATTAAAGTTTTCTTGTAGCATGCTGAATGGAGGTCTGGAATGAGGTGAGACATGAACCTTCTGGGTCATGCTATCTTAGGAGCCAAAACAAGCCCCAACTCACTTTCTCTCTTTCAATCTCTCTCTCTCTCTCTCTCTCTCTCTCTCTCTCTCTCTCTCTCTCTCTCTCTCTCTCATCCAGTTATTATTTGTAAGGCTGAGTAGAAGACAGCTACCAAACTGCACTCAGAATTATTTCTATCTTCTAACTGCTGATTGCTGATCGGGTGTCTCTTGATCAAGATTATTGAGTTCTTCAAAAGATGCTTCAGGATATCACTTTGTACACCTCCAGAATGTCTGAATCCAGTTTAGGCTTGGGTGGGGTTATCAATCATCTATGTAGACAAATGACATGTAAAGCTTGAGGCTCTAGACAATTCCTGGATGTCTTTGTTTACCAGGTTGGGGCTATAATTTGAGGAGCTGGTTGAAAACCATTGTTCACTTGTCAAATAAAGCACTTCAAGTGGATGCTCTCATAACATTTTGAAAAGGGCTTTGGTATTTACATAAAGAGGTTGAAAAAGGCTCCCTTCCCATGATCCTTGGAAAAAAGGCTCTTTGCTAAACCAACAAGCTGTTTGAGATGTGGGTTTTTGTGCCCCACCCCCCAGCCCACTAGAAAAGAGTACTATGAACACCTAATTTGTGTAATGTGATCTTGAGGCCACAGGCAATAGCTTGTCCCTATGGCCCTGCTGAACAAAGGCTGAGTCACCTGTCGAGTCAGGAAATGTGAGAACATCAATTGTACATATTATCCGGTGATCTCACTTGGAGTCATTGCTGAGTTTCAACCAATTTCCAAAGGATTTTTTTTCAGTAACCATCGTAAGTGTTATCTCACTATCATGAAACAAAAGACCTGAAAATTTTTGTGGAATTTTTATATGGAAATTAATTTAAGCTTTACAGAAATTTGTGCCTCATTTATGAAAAAGGGTCTGCCCTTTTGTACTAACATACATCATCTCCAATGCCCAGCCATTTCACAGCTATATAGAGCAATATTTGACTTATCATATTTTCTAATTAAATCTGTATTGAAAAACTAAACATACAACTGACTGAAATTTTGCTTTCTTCTGATAATTCCACTTGAATCACAATCCTTTCAAACAGAGGTCATCCTTTTTTCCTCTCTGCTCTTTGTGTCAAGCTTAGAAAACAACCTCAACATTTTTCCTACATTCTACTGGTTCCCTTTTTTTTTTGTTTTTTCTTTTTCAACCTGAGTGTAAATGTGATGGGATTGATGATTTAGAAAGACCAGCCTTGGGGCACCTGGGTGGGTCAGTGGTTAAACGTCTGACTCTTCATTTCTGGTCTGATCAGGTCATGATCTCACATTTTGTCAGGCTCTATGCTGACAGCACGGAGTCTGCTTGGGATTCTCTCTTTCCCTCTCTCTCTGCCCCTCCCCCACTCACTCTCCCTCTAAATAAATAAATAAACAAACATTAAAAATACAAGATGAGCTTAGTATCTGAGCAGAGTGTGTATGGGAGGAGAGACGAGAGGGGAACTAGACTCGGGGCAGAATAAGCTGGGGGTCTGGCTAAGAAGGCCTGGGGTGTTACATCATTAGGACCAGGTGTGGAAGGAACCAGGACAACTTGGCTCTGGCATGGGTGTGCCTTACAGAGACGGATGGGAGTAGAGGGGGAGGAGGGAGCTGCTGAGAGTAAGATGCTATGGGGCATCCAGGGAAAGTGCCCAGAGACCATTGTCCTAGTGGTCTGGTACTTTGTGAAAGGCCTGAGTTTTTATTCCCTAAAACAGATCAGCTTCCTCATAAGCCCCTAAACATTGGGAAAGCTAAACAAGATGTAAATGTCACCTTCTTTCTTTTTAGTTTAAATTATTCAACCTATTTGGGTCAAAGTTCAGCCTATTTTATATTTTCTTTTATTATTTTGTTTTTATCTAAAGTGCATAGCATCTGATGATATGACACTCTCCATCTCTGCCTCTGTCAGTCACTTTTTATCTCCATGTTTTTGAGGAGCAGAGAGAAGGCCCGTATGGCCAGAGAATGGAAAACAAGGGGAGGGACTATGCCAGTTGAGTCTGGAGATGTTGCAGGGACCAGGTAGATCATAAGGACCCTGGTGGGCTGTGTTGAGAATTTTTGTCCTTATTGTAACAGCAGTCAGGAACCTTTTAAGGACCTAAAAAGAGTAAAACAACACTTGATGTGTTTTTTTTGTTTGGTTTGGTTTTTTTTGTTTTGTTTTGTTTTGTTTTGTTTTTTATAAAAGACAGAGTGTAAAGAATGGAATTTGAGTGGGGCAGGAACAGTTAAGAGGCCAAGGCAATAGCCAGGGCCAGAGAATGATAGTGGTCTCAACAAGCATGGTGACAGTAAAGGTAGGAGTAGGGTTTGGAGAAGAAGTGGGAAGAACTTGGGGATTGTTTAGATTGGGTTCGTGAAAGAGAAAGAGGGATCTCGGATGATTTCAAGGTTGTTGTAATTAGCAATAGCAGTCCTGGTGGTGTCATTGCCCAAGACCAAGAACATAAGAGGGAAGGTCTCACGGGAGTGGGAGTGAAGGCTACCTTAGATTTCCTCGCCCACTGACTCTCGGACACCTGCCTGGCAAATCTAACCGCTGCCACTATATGGACAGGTAACTGTTGCCATGGGAGATAATTCAGTAACCGGCTACACTACGTGTACATATTATCCAACGTCAGCTGTGTCTCCAGGCTCTTTGCAGATATTTTTACCAATTTCAAAGTAAATCCTTTTCTACTCCTCATATTGAGTTTTAAAAACATTTTCACTCTTTCCATAGTTCTAGTCCTATCTTTCCTCCTCAGTTTCAGCAAACTACTTTGCTGTTAATTTACTTAAAAAATATAGAGACCAAATGATGTGATTTTGCTCAAACTCTCTCACTTCCACTTCAAAAATGTCCCTGGATCTTAAGCCGTTCTCTTTTCTTCTCTCAATGGGAAAAGCATCCCTGTTCCCTCTCCAAGCTCTCTTCTCCACCTGTGTTCCTGATACAATGCCATTCCACTTTTTCTGGAACATTGTTTCTTGGACTACCCCAATTTCATGTTAAAGAAAATAATTTTTTTCCAAGTCCATTATTAATATACTCAATGCAGACAATTTGGAACATACAGAAAGGAACTAAGATGAATATAAAAATAATCTACAATCTCATATTACACAGTAAACCACATTTGATTTCTAATATATATATATATTAGATATATATTAGATATATATTAGATATATATACATATATGTATACATATATATACATATATATATGTATACATACATATATATACATATATACATACATATATATATACATGTATACGTACATATATATATTTTTTTTTTTTTTAAATTCTCTTTCTACTAGTTCCCTTTCTTTAACCTGGAAACATGCTCAAGTCTTCTCTTGGACCCTAACCCTAACTATTAAAAAACAAAACAAAACAACAAAAAAACAAAAAAAACTCTCTAGGTCTTGCCTCCCTTTCAAAAACTACTATGAAATCTCCATAGCAACCACCTAACCTTCAGTGCTATGGGTGAGCTTTAAGACACCTCTGGAGTGAAAAAGTTGCCTCAGGCTTGAGAGGCTGAGTCAAGACAATATGCAAGATATAGATAGAACTCATCTAATCATCGAAACCATACCTGTGTTTCCTGGATATGCCTCTATTGCTTCACTATCCCAGCTGGTTTCTCTTGTATCTTGGATTTTGCCTCATGTCTGATTGTATATTTCCCCCAACCAACCTGCCATGTCCTTACTCTCTTTGTGACCAAACCTATCCATTTTATGGCTTCATTTATCATTCTATATGTATGACTTCAAGTTGATATCACTAACCAAGACCACTCACTGAAAGCCAGAATAACATTTCCAACTGCCTTCTAGTCATCTCAATATATGTATCATACCAGGAAACTCAATACATCCCAAACTAACATTATTATATTATCTGCCAAACCTATTTCTCCTTTTGTGTTTCCTATTTCGGTTAGTGGTATTATTATCTTTTATTCAGCCAAGGTACACAATAGGGAGTCATCTTTGACTCTTTACTTTCCTTAATTCAACATCAAATTCTATTGACTTAATATCATATTAATTATTTACTTTGTCAGGCACATCGCTAAGTGCATTAGGTAGATTTTCCCAATCTTTCATTATATTTTGCTCAATTTTATTTTACATGTAAGAAAACAGAAACTTGGATGCTTATAACTCAATGGTGAAGTCAGAATTTGAACTCAAACCTATTTATTTCCATAGCTACAGTCTTGATGCCTTTTCAATTTATTCTCCTCTCTTTTTCCATTGCTGTAGCCCCAGCCCAGATCATCATAGTAGAAGCTCTGCTAGCCAATCTCCAATTAGTCAAATCATGTCATTAATAACACTCTTCAATCCTCTTACACACACTTATCACTGGAGACTAGTAAGAAATTGCCTGGAATGTTGAACTTTCCTGGCCCATCAATTTAGTTGCACATTTACCAAGAAACAGTTGTATTTTGTTCTCAAGCTGGTCAATGCAGTTGTACCTTTTATTATGTTACAATATTTAATTAAATACTATGTAAAGTAATGAGATATGAGTGTGAAAGAGAGCTGTCCTATGAAAATTGAGTTGAAAGCTTTGGAAAAAAATAGATGAGAGCCAGTGACTGAAAAATATTATAATCCAAATAAGGATGGAGAAGGGGAGCCAAAAATGATTAGGGAAAACTTTCATAAAAATTTCTTTAAGATTCTGCACTCCAACTGCCTTTTGCTGCAATTTAAAGAAACAGAAACATGGGTGTGGTTCATGCAGGAAAAATGATACAAAACTCCATATGACAGACCTGTACTCAAGGGGCCTTGGCTCTGTTATATAATTGCTGGATGAATGTATTCATATCCGTCTTAATCTACAATATATCTGAGGTAAATATCTTTTATTTATTATCCTCTGATTTGTTAAGTTTTGCAAATGACTGACCAAATTCAGTCCCTGATTTCACTGAATGAGAGACCTTCCACGTTATCTCCCATTATCTTCCAAACAGTAATGGTATCTCTCCTCTGACCCCGCAGGCTTCAGTCATCATTTCCCCATTCAGTCTGCAAATATGTTTTGGGAGCCTACTAATTACCAGAATTACCTTCTTAAAACACAGATCAAAGCCTCCCTCCGCCTGCCCACAATAACTCAGTGATTTCTCGATAGTCTGCAGAATGAAGCTAAAAGTACTTAGTGAAATATTGAAGACCTGAAATGATCTGTCACCCACCTTTTTAGCTTCCACTTCCTAGCACAGTGCTCTGTATCTTCTAAGTGTCAGTCATCCACATTCTGGCTGTTGCCCAAATACATGACACCATTCAGCATTCATTCAGAAAGAGCCTGAACTATATATTTATATCTGTCATAATTTTACTTGTTATTGAAAATAGTAGTTTATGGTGGGAAATACATTGTTCATAACAATTATGTAATATAGAAAATGCTAAAGGTATCTGAATAAATTTTACTGAATGAATTTTAGGTTGTAAAGTTAAGAGTATTGTATAGTACGTAGCCTGGGGATGGAGGTGTTAACTTGTCTTTAATAATCAAAAGTTTAAATTTGTCTATACTCATAATAATTTAGGAAAGATTTACAAGTCTGCATAAATATGATAACTTGACTGCCCTTACCAGTTGTCCAATCAGGAAAAGCACCTGGTTCCTAGGTGACAAATATCAGTGGACTGTTGTGTCATATTGTCCTTGTCTGTTCCTCTCATTCACATTTTTCCCCTGGGAGTTTTATACCTGTCAACAGCCTTAGCTGCCACTACTGCATGGAAGTCCTGAAATGTTCATCTCAGCCAGAGCACTTTGTCAATTCCACTCCTCTTTCTAACTCCTTTTGTGTAATTTCACTTGGGAAAACACCATCTCATCATACCAGAGTTTAAAAAGGAACTTTCCCAGCAAACTCACTTCCCTCTGCCTTCTGTCAGTGAGACCACTGCCTCCAAGGTTTTGGAATTATCCACAGCTCTTGGGGTCTGTTTTAGGCCACAACTAGTTGCCAATTATTTCTTCCCATAAGGACTGAATTTTTAAGGGCTATGAAAACTGTCAGTACTTTCCCCTTTTCAGTCAAACTTCTTGAAATATTTGTCCATACTCACTGTAGTCACACTATTATCTTCTGTTCACTTCTCAACCCAGTGTACTATGGCTTCTGTCCTAAGCCATAGGACATTCTTATCTGTGATAAGAATGGAAGCCATTCTTATCAAGGTAATGAATTACTGCCTTGGTGCTAAATTTAATGGACACTGTCTCAGTTGTCAACCTAACTTCTTCTAGACTTTGATATTTAGACCACTCTTTCTACTTGAAATTAATTCTCCCCTCTGCTTCTGTGACATGTCTCTATCTCTCAGTCTGCTTTGTTGTACTATTCTTTCTCAGGTTACTTTCTTCTGCCCTTTTAAACAAATGTGTCTGTTCTGGAGAGTCCTGTCTTCTTGTCTCTTCCCTCTAAACACTCCTCTAAGCAATCTCATTGGTTTCCCTGGCTTTAATTACTACCTCTGCCCATGATCACCAAATCTGTGTCTCCAGCTCCGTTATTAACCTGAGCTCTCAAGATGTGCATATTTAACTGCCTCCAGGTGTGCCCTCTTCAATATTGCACAGGCGCATTGACTTTAACCTGCCTGAAGCTGATTTTACAAAAGTGCAAAAATACTCCTCCTGCTTGCTGATCTTAGTGAGTGGCACCATTCAGTATCTATTTGCTCAAGCTGTCAGTCTTAAAATATAGCTATCAATCTTAACATCTCCTTTTTTATTCCTTATTCTCTGATCAATATCAAAACTCTGTCAACTCTACCCTTGAAATATTTCTTATATCAGTCCACTTTCTCCATCCCTTCTGCACTATATCGTTCAACACATGATGATATCTCCCATAGATATCTGCAACTTACTTCTAAAGAGGACCCCTGTCTCCAGGCTGCAACACACTCCTCTTTCCAAACGCACAAATTTAATAACATTACTTCCCAACTTTCTTGTCAATGTCTCCATGCTACCCTCAGCATTAATTTTAATCTCTTTCACATGGCTTGAAGGCTGTTTGTGATCAACCCCATTTGTCCCTCAAGTCCCATCTTTGACACTTTCTCACACTCTGTGGTGCTTCTTTGAATTCCCAAACTGTACCAATTCTCTACCTGTGGACCTTGGTCATCCCAGGAATCTGCTCCACTCTGATCAGACTCTTCTCTCTGCTATGCTTCTGTACCCTCCCCCTGCAATTTATACATTCCACATACCTTTGAAAATTTACTATATATCAGGCATTGCTCTAGGTGCTAAGACTACAGTAGAGAGCAAAGTGGATATATTGTACTGAACTCATGAGGCTCAGTGTCTACCAGATAGACAAGGAAATTTAGGCCATTGCAGACCTTTGTGGTAACAGGTGGACACTGGGCATCCAAAGACCCAGACGAGGACATCTCACTCAGTCTGGGAACAGAAGGCTTCCTAGAGGCAGTGTTGTTTAGAGTGTTTGACCTGAGACAGAGAAGTCTAAAGGTAAGAAGCAAGGGAGTTTAAGATCTCAAAGTGTAAAGCTTTTATCTTTTCTTCTTCTTCTTTTGCCTTCACATTCTTCCTAACTCTCGTCCTCCACATCTAACTACTTCCATTCTTTAAATAAAACCTTTGGTTGGTTCTTACGGTGCCCCTGGAAGTTAACTATTATTTTCCATCACTGGTGGCATCCATTTTCACAGAAGCACTTCCAGGCCTTCAGCAAACCCACCAGCTTCCTTTCTTCAAGTCTCTCCTCAAGCTGAAAATGAGGAAACCTCATTCCATATAGCAGCCATGTCATCATCCATCTTTGGACATAGCTTCAGCTAACTTGTAGCTAACTAGGGTCAGGTCTAGATATTCCTTTTTTATCCTTCTGCTTTACACATTTTCCACTGTCCATTTTCCTGTTCATATTTTTCAATAGTCCACAATGTCAAATTGTCTATGAGAAAGACAATGCATGATCTTCCCTCACTTTCCAATATAGCACAGATAAAGTTTAAGAAGCTTTTTCTCATAGACTTGAGATTCCTGTCAGATCTTAAGCTCACCAGAATAGGGTGGTGATAAGGCTTCTCTTGAGCTTTATTCTAGGCCATAGCAAGACCTTTTATATACAGCAAGAATGAACAATCAGCTAACACAAACCCACAGATCTCTCAGGTTCTTACTTTTAAAGGGGTATGTCATATTAAAAATTTTTAGTTCCCTTAGGGCTTATTGTTTTACATAGTTTTCCCATTCAAGAAGTGCCCCTCATTTTAAAAGATTTTAATAAGATGAGAAATATCTTAGCATAAATTTACAGGCATCGCCACCTGCCATCCTCCCCTGGGGTAAAGAGGAGGGTGGCTTTACCCATGATTGGTCAGTGGCTACAGGTGACTCTGCTTTGCATCAGCAATGTCATTATTTTCTTCAGTCACTACAGCCTGAAGATTTGGCAACAGTGTTGGGTTGGTGCTTATATATAAAAGGACGCTAATTACTTCATTTCATTCTTTGTTGGAACATTTTCCTACCCACTTGCAAATAATCTTCCCTTTCCTTTAACAGCTCCTCTCTGAAAAGCCCAACAATAGAATATTCATCAGAAGAACAGCAGTTGGAGCCCAGAGGGAGACAATGGAAGGCTGGGACCAGGGGCCCAAGTTAGAGGTCAGTGTTCACCAGTTCCTAGTAATTAGCCTCCCAGTCTCCCCAAAGGCCTTCTTAACAGAGGCCAATAGAAATGTGCATTGAATCCTTATATGTTTAAGATAGATAGATAGATAGATAGATAGATAGGTAGATAGATAATGTAATTGTTTTACACATAAAAGTAGTCATATTTCTATTAACAATGGCTCATTCAGGGCTTTCAAAAGTCATTGTTGGCCATTCTTTTGGGGACTTTATAAGCAATCATTTTTCTTTGAAGCAAAAGAAGAGTCAGAACACAAGGCTGCCTTTTCAGTTTTTGTTATGGGAAAAAAAAAAGGACACCACCTGAGTGCTTTAATCACAGGGGCACCTTTGTGATGACACTGGGAACAGTACACTCTGTGCCTCTATGAACTATAAAATCTATAGCACTTTAATCAGTTGTGATGCCCTTTCACAAAGAAATTAACCAGTCAATAAAGACAAATCGTGGAAAGGGCAGTTTATAAACCAAGATGCAGACACTTTTATATATCATCTGATATATTATCATCTTGATAATACAAAATGGCTGGAGATTTCAACAGACTCATCCATTCTGAAAGAGATTCTATGCTTATTGTTCTTTAACGTTTCCAGTATATATTTGGATATTTAAGAGCAGAGCTACAATCTTTGGGATCTGATCAAAGGGGAAAGTCGGGGTGAATAGTTCCAAAATCCAGCTAGTGCCTTGGCCAGCAAGCCCTACACATAGGCTTCCTCTAATTCATATGTATGGGCTAGTGGAAGTTCTGTTTAAGAGGCTGGAATATAGTAAACTGACAAATAATCTAAATATCCAATAGTAAGGTACTGGTTGAAAAATATACATAGAATTATTAAATGAAATCATTAAAGCAGTGGTGTGTATATATGAAAAAGCAGGCTATAAAATAGTATATGTCACCCCATTTTTGTGAAAGAAATAAATGTAAATATACAGAAATGCGAACATATATTATCTATCTAATTATCTAAATATTCAGGGAAAAAATTGGAAGATTATGCACCAAAATGTTGACTGCAGTATCTTCAGCTCATAAATTTTTGTGGTTTTTTTGGAGTGACTTAGCTTTTATTCCTTTTTCTGATGAAAGTGTACTGACTTCATGGTGTGTGTGTGTGTGTGTGTGTGTATGTGTGTGGGGGGGGGCGTGCAAGAGAGACAGACAGAGACAGAGAGACAGAGATCAAGAAAGAGGTGGTTATTTTTTTGTGTAATAAGAAAAAAATTAAAACCTTAACTTGTGGATTGAGGCTTAAACAGTAACAACTCGTAATAGTTACTTTAAAAGTGACAAATATTGGGGGCGCCTGGGTGGCACAGTCGGTTGAGCGTCCGACTTCAGCCAGGTCACGATCTCGCGGTCCATGAGTTCGAGCCCCACGTCAGGCTCTGGGCTGATGGCTCAGAGCCTGGAGCCTGTTTCCGATTCTGTGTCTCCCTCTCTCTCTGCCCCTCCCCCGTTCATGCTCTGTCTCTCTCTGTCCCAAAAATAAATAAACGTTGAAAAAAAAATTAAAAAAAAAAAGTGACAAATATTGGAGCACCTGGGTGGCTCAGTTGGTTGGGCGTCCAACTTTTGCTCAGGTCATGATCTCACTGTTGTGGGTTTGAGCCCCGCGTTGGGCTCTGTTCATGGGTTCAAGCCCCGCTGTCAGCACAGAGCCCAGAACTTTCTTCAGATTTTGTGTCTCCCTTTCTCTCTGCCCTTCATTCATGCTTTGTCTCTCAAAAACAAACATTTTTTAAAAAGTGACAAATATTTGTGAAATAGAAACCTGAAATAGTGTTTACAACCATCAGGGCAGTTAAAAGGAAGGTCTAAATAGTCCAAGGACAAAAGTATTATTAGGTGTTTGATTTGCCCAGTTTTTCAACTGCAATGACAGTGGCTTTATGACAACATTTTCACAAACCAGAAATAGATGTTACAGTGAATCATCACTTAGAAATGTAATTATAAAGTAATCCCACCTCTGATATTGATTGTATTTAATAATCCCATTCAGAAGAGCAATACCATAGTCCCTTTAGTATAAATGATTTATTACTACAATGTTCAAAGAGATATAGCACATAAAGGAATTATGCCTTTGGGATTCTGTATTAGTTTTATTAGGAAAATGAGGAAAAGGGAGTGTGTTAAGATGTGACTTCCATTCCCTGACTTTTCCCTTTGGAAGAATTATATTCTGTGAGTCCTTGAGACAAGAGTCTGAAGCTAATATTTACCAACATATATTAGAATATCTCTCAGGCATTATACTGGTACATTTAACATTTACACTAGTTCTTTAAGGCATGTATTTACCATTTAAGAGACTGAGGCTCAGAGAAATTAGGAAATGCCCTAATTTCACACAGCCAGTAAGGTAATGGCACCAAAATTCCTACTCAAGTCTTCCTGACCGCTAAGACTTTGCTCTTTCCTGTCAAGCCAGAGTCATAATGTTCCATGGTGGTGGACTGTATTATTTTCCAAAATTACTCAATCTCTCCATTTCTATAAAATGATACATCCTGCCCCATTGCCTTTAGGCATGGCTGTGTGACCTGGTTTGGCCACCAGAGTGTGACCAGATGTGAGCCGCTTACTTGCTCTTTTCCCTCTGTCCTGTGAATGTCCCAAATAGGGGAAGCTCCTTCAATATGGGTCAAACTGTGAAGACATGTGGAGGAAAGCTGGGCAGAATCTCAACAGCTGCCAACACAAAGCTGCCAAACCGTGAGCAAGTGTGTGTTACTTTTCTATTGCTGCATTATAAACTACCACAAACTTAGCAGCTTCAAGCCACAAATATATTTATCTCACAGTTTCTGTAGGTCAGATAAATATGGAAGTGGCCCTGTTGGGTACCCTGCTCAGGGTCTCACTGGGCTGATATCATCAGAGTGTCAGCTTCCGTTCTCATTTGGCATTTGGAGTTCTCTTCTGAGCTTAATGGTCATTGGCAGAATTTATTTTCTTGTGGCTGTGGACTGAAGACCTATTTACTTGTTGGCCGTTGGCTAGGGGTTGCTCTCAGTTCCTAGCAGCTGTTCTCAGGTCTTTTGAGTGTGGCTCTTCCATATTCAAGCCAGAAGTGGCACATTGAATCTCCCTCCCCTGGCAGATCTCTGAGCAGCAACTGGAGAGAACTCTCTACTTTTAAAGGGTGCATGTGATTAGGTTAAGTTTACCCAGATAATCTTATCTTAAAGTCAACTGATTAATCAACTTAATTACATTTGCAAAATCACTTTACTGTGTAACATGACATAATCGCAGGAGTAATACCAAGGGATAGAGACCTTGGGGGCCTTAGAATTCTGCCTACTATAAAGAGATAATTGTATTGTAAGCCACAGAGATTTGGGGAGATTGATTTTTTTTACTGCAGCAAACTGACTAATGCAACTAGTTACCTCAACTTGCATGTCTGTGCATACAGAAGAGGGCAAAAATCATAAGGGGCAAGAAGCTGAACAAATTTGCACAAAAGGAACACACCTGTACAACCACCAACCAGATTAAACAAAAACAAATAGACAAAAATAAGAAAATTATTAACAACACAGAAGCCCCTTTTCCAGTCATTTCCCAGACCCTAAATAACCACAATCCTGTCTTCTAACACCATAGATTATTTCAGCCTGCTTTTGAGATTTTATGAATGGAATCTGACTTCTTCCTCTTAATACTAGATCTAGGAGTTTCATTCGTTTTTTTGTGTTCAATTTCAGTTGTCTTCCTGTATAATATCCTATTACATAGATATTCCACAATTTGTTTTTCCATTCTGCTGTTGTTAATACACAGTTGGTTAGTCTCCAGTTTTTAGCTATTACAAATAATGCTCCTCAAACTGATTTTGCAAAACTTCTATTCCTGCCTCTCTCATTCTCTGTTCCTTTCCCCTCCCCTCCTCTCCCCTTCTCTCCCTTCCTCTCTTTCCTTGCTTCTTTCCTCTCTCTCTCTCTCTCTCTCTCTCTCTCTCTCTCTCTCAATCTCTCTCTTTCAGATGCCTTCATATCTTAGATATAACCTTCCCTCTTTCTAAAAAGGAGGGGATCTAGTTTGGTTATTATCATCTTTCAAAATTAATCTTTAAGAAACCCTCTCTGAGAAATGATTAGAAAACCACAATGAATGGATTTAGACCAGGTGAGTAGGGGACTAAAATAGGGACAAAAAACAAGATATTATTTCCTACCCTTGGTTTATCTCAGGGCAGAAATTATTTAGGTGAGACCAAGATAATTTCAGCCGTGACGCTGAGCAGATCCATGCAGTATAGTGGGAAACAGCATAGGCCTGAGGCACCATTTAAGGATCTGAATCTGGTTCCTTTCTCTAGCTGAAAACTTTGGCAATTCACTACCTCTGAGTTTCATTTCATTCACCTGTCATGGGGGCAATGAGACTCTTCCATTGAGATGTTTCAGTTCCTTCCCATACTTCTCCCACTTATGCAAAAAACAACAGCACATTTTGCCCCAACCCAACTCCACCATCTGTTCTCTGCTTTTGCCCTGCTTTTGCCCCCAGCAAAACTGACCTCTATTGATTGCATCTATCATCTGGCTCTGTTATTATTTTGCTTCCATTTGGGTTCAGCCAATGGGAGTCACTGGCAAGAGATTAGAGGGAAGGAGGAGAAAGAAATTGGATTATTCCCTTATGCACACACTGCTCCCTTCTTGTCTTACTGCTGTTCTAGGGGGGGCTGCTTTCCTCTCAGACCACATCTTTAACTACCACTTGGCTCCAGTGACACCCCTGTCCCTCTTGTATGTTAAACCTAAAGCATGATTTCCCATTCATTGGTGGCCCACCATCTTTGGTTTCTTAACCCAGTCCATGTCTTTGTAAGTAGTTCCTTTATTATACTCTTTTTAGGCTTGAATCCTTTGAGGGGATCAACCATTTTTGAGATGTCCCTGATAATAGAGAAGGGAGCCCAATTAGATTGTTGAATGTATGGGAGAAGAAGAAACAGTGTTAAAAGTTGGAGGCCAAAGAAAATAAGAGACTTAACGAACTAGGGAGATGAGATGGAGAAATGGAGTCATAGTGTCATATGAGCAGTTTCCATGGTCCCTGCTAAGTACTTTACATGTGTGGCATTTAAATTTCATGAGTTAATATGATGACTACCTAATTTTAGAGGTAAGGAAACTATGACTTAGAGTGGTTAAGTAATTTCTTGAGATCACTCTTTAGTAAGTGGCAGAACTAAGATTTGAATCCAGGACTTTTCCTCCCAAACCTGTGGTATTAACCAGAAGGGCAGAAATTTATTCTCTATTGCAGAAACAAGGGCTGTAGTTGACTGCTAGCTTTACACACTTTCAAGACTTAGTATATGGCATGGTTGGCTATCTTGAAGAGAGAGGTATGGGACAGATACTTTGGAGATAATAAGCAAAGTTATCTGAGTGTTGATGAGTTCAGAATTAAAACGTCGTAATGGGAGCAGTGGCATTTCTTTTCTGTGTCACTTCCTCCTCTCACAGCTTTGGCAACTCCCCACTGACCCCCAGATAAAAGCCAGTGTCAGTTGCCTGTTGCATAGGGTTCTCCACAATCATGATGCTTCTCCCTTTCTGGAATTATCTTCCACCAGTCATGCACTCAACCTGCTCCAACCAAACTGACTTATTCTTCTTGGTTCACTTGTTTCTTCATGAACTTGCCTTCACTCCTTTTTCTCCTTTGAAATCCTCTTGAGGCTTTGGGCTCACTTAAAAGTTACTTCCTCCAGACAAATTATGTTATCACACACAACCAACCACAGGTCACCACCCCTCCCTCTTCTGAACATTAGCAGTTTTGTTTACACTCCTTTCTCTGCATAAACCATATGCTACTTGGAATTTTAGTTGTCCATGTTCATCCCCTTTTCTCTCCTGTTTGACATTAGGAGCTAAAAGGATGGGGAATGCTAAGGTGAGTAAAACAGAAGCCCTGCCCCTAAAGAGGTAAGAACACAAAGAACTCTAAATACCAGTTCCTTTGTGTATTTTGGCATTTTATTTTAGGCAAATGATGTACTTTGGGCATGTAAAAGAATAAATGTTCACATGTGATTGAGGAGAAGGCTTCTTGGAGAAAATGACATTCAGGATGTACCTGAAGTCTGTTTTGGCTATCAGCTGTCAGAGTTTGGGGAAGGCATTTTATAAAGAGAAAGCAGCATGAGGTGGCTTTAAGAATATTGTTTCCAGGGGCGCCGGGGTGGCTCAATTGGATGGGCATCCAACTCTTGATCTCTGCTCAGGTCATGATCTCATGGTTCGTGGGATCAAGCCCCATGATGGGCTCTGTGCTGACAGTGCTGAGCTTGCTTGCGATTCTCTCTCTGCCTCTCCCTGGCTTGTGCATGCATGCTCTCTCTCTCAAAATAAATAAATAAAAACTTAAAAAGAAAGAATAGTGTTTCTATTGTGCATCCCAGTATCTCTGGTGATTAATGAAACTAATAATAGCAGCTATTGGTTACTAAGTGCTTGAGACGTGCCAGACATTGTGTCAAATGCTGTTTGTATATTATCTTATTTAATTAAGACCTTCCCATTATACAGATGAGAAAACCCAGACTTCAACAGATTTGATAACTTCTCCAAAGTATCCCAGTTAGTCAGTGGCAGAGCTGACGTTATATATATATATATATGTGTGTGTGTGTGTATATGTGTGTATATATACATATGTGTGTGTATATATATATATATATATATATATATATATATATATATATACTAGAAAGTCTAGATGAGGAAATATGGGGCCACATTGCCTTTTTACTTACAACTTGATATAATGCATAATTCTTTATGCATTTTCCACTAACACTCCAGAGAAAATTCAAACCCTCAAAGAGCCATATGGAGCCAACAGAATTCTCACGTAATATTTATAAACTGATAAATTTTAAGGAATCTAGTTATTTACAATGCATCTCTGAGAGCTCTTTTTAAAACTGGCATTTCAAAATAAAATTCCATTTATCTTCTATTGAGGCATGAAAATTGTGGCTCTTTAATCTGAGGTATAAAACAAATTATAAAATCTCTTTGAGTGATGATATAGTTCTTCTCTTGAAATATTTTCTAAGAATAAAATATTGTCCCATAGTAATTATGTTAGTCACCATTCAAACTGAGGTCTCTATTTAAATTCAAAACTATATTTAGTGAGTTAAAAAAATGGCCTTGATATTTTTATCAGGATAAAAAATGTGACAATGTCTCAATCTACAATGAAATTAAATTCCGAGATATGAAACTGCCATACATTATAACATATAGGCAAAATTTGCC
This sequence comes from Felis catus, assembly GCF_018350175.1. Classification (NCBI taxonomy): domain Eukaryota; kingdom Metazoa; phylum Chordata; class Mammalia; order Carnivora; family Felidae; genus Felis; species Felis catus. The sequence continues at coordinate 58,955,435 of NC_058374.1, read as the reverse complement.
AGAAACAATGAGCTTCCATTTTCCAGATGCTCAGATGCTCAAGTAATGACATCAACACTGTGGAGTTTCCTGGGTACAAGTTATAGACTAGTACAAAGTGAAAAGGAAATGTCAGTATATTTTTATTTTTTTCTTAAATGATACAATATTTTTTTCCTAGCTGTTATAAAATCTTTCTGTGCCCTTTGTGGGAACAGTAATGAATTTTCATATTAACAAAATATGACTTGTGCATCAAGATGTTGACAATTATATGGCTTTCAGTCTTGAACTCCAGGATGAATTAAAGAGGCAGTCACCATATTGCACTATGTTAGCATATGCAAAAGAGCATTGAGATAAGGTCAGCTTGAGGACAGATTGCTACCAAAGTCTTTAAAAAAGTGTGTGTGTGTGTGTGTGTGTGTGTGTGTGTGTGAGAGAGAGAGAGAGAGAGAGAGAGAGAGAGAGAGAACCTTCAAGGATAGTGATTTGCCTATCAGGCAAAAAGATGACAGGTGTTCTTCAGTTATAGTACTACCTAACACAGTACTCCTTCTCAGGCCTCTCAGGGATGCCTTGTATTGTTACAGAGAGACAGCTCTCGAGAACTACAGGAAGATGTTAGCTTTAATAGAGGCCACAGTGCTAAAGATTTTGGGTAAAAACTCACATCTGAAGGACAAAGTTTGGAATTGCCTGGGCTTTGGCTCAGTTCAGAACTAACAGTAGCCAGAAACAAAATGGCAATGGAAAATGAAGCCTTCACAATTTTACTGAATTGCTATTTTATGCATGCATCAGTGTATGGACTTTAGTGGGCACTGGGATGGCTCAGTTGGCTAAGTGTCTGGCTCTTGATTTCAGCTCAGGTCATGATCTCACAGTTATCGAACCCTGTGTCGGGCTCTATGCTGAGCATGGAGCTTGCTTGGGATTTTTCTCTCTTTGCTCCTCCCCTGCTCATGCTCTCTCTCTCTCTCTCTCTCTCTCTCTCTCTCTCTCTCTTTCTCAAAAATAAATAAACATTAAACAAAACTAAACAAACCATATGACTTTAGACAATTAACAAACATTTTCAGATCACATATTCTTGTAAGAAATGTAGAGGGCTAAAAATTTCTCCCATAATGACCTCAATAGCTTGGTTACATTTGACCATAATTAGACCATAAAGTGGGTAAGTCTGATTTGTTTAAACTACTGTTCATTCCCTAGAAAATACCACCAACATCATAAACATCAGTAGCCTGGTAAATACAGCTTATCCTACTGAAAAATACAGAGTGAACAACCATCCTGGTTTGTCTGGGATTGAGGAATTGCCCTAGGAGAAGGGAATTTTAGTGCCACTGAATCTGGCACTAACCTGGAGTAGTCTCAAGCAAAACTGGGAGTTGGCCACCCTACAATAATATCAAATGTATAGGGCACCTGGGTGGCTCAGTTGGTTAAACATCTGACTCTTGATTTTGGCTCAGGTCATGATCTCACTTCATAGGATTGAGCTCCATGTAGGGCTCTGCTTCAGGTGGAGCCTGCTTGGAATTCTCTCTCTCCCTCTCTCTCTGCCCCTTCCCTACTCATGCTGTCTCTGCCTCTCTCAAAATAAATAAATAAGCTTAAAAAAGCTTTTAAAAAGATCAAATGCTCCACTTTCTGTTTCATATGCTAAATTCAATGAAATTCGTGCTAAGAATAAACTGTTTGTTTGTTTATTTAAACTTTAGTTAACATACAGTACAATATTGGTTTCAGGAGTAGAATTCAGTGATTCTTTACTTACATACAACATCCAGTGCTCATCACAAGTGCCCTCCTTAATACTCATCACCCATCTAACCCATTCCCCCTCCCACCTCCTTCCATCAGCCCACAGTTTGTTCTCTATCATTAAGAGTTTCTTATGGTTTGTTTCCCTCTCTTCTCTCCCCCTGCTTCCCATGTGTTCATCTGTTTTGTTTCTTAAATTCCACATGAGTGAAATCATATGGTATTTGTCTTTCTCTGATTGACTTACTTCACGTAGCATAATACATTCTAGCTCCATCCACATCATGGCAAATGGCAAGATTTTATTCTTTTTAATGGCTGAGTAGTTTTCCATTGTATGTTTGTATGTATAACTCTCTCTAATGTGCATATATATATATATATATATATATACACATATAATCTTACATCTTCTTTATCCATTCATCTTTTATTGAGCCACAAACTTCTATTTGATTTTTTAAATTACAGATTTACTGGGAAACTTAAAATTACTGTTTCTTTTAGAAATAAAATAATGCAGGGGCGCCTGGGTGGCTCAGTTGGTTAAGCGTCCGACTTCAACTCAGGTCACGATCTCACAGTCTGTGAGTTCAAGCCCCGCATCGGGCTCTAGGCTAATGGCTCAGAGCCTGGAGCCTGCTTCGGATTCTGTGTCTCCCTCTCTCTCTGCCCCTCCCCCATTCATGCTCTGTCTCTCTCTGTCTCAAAAATAAATAAATGTTAAAAAAAAGGAAATAAAATAATGCAATAAAATATTAGCTTCTTCCATACACTGAAGATGTTTTTTCATATCTCATAAGGAATGATTCAGTCACTTCATTACTTTAAAGAGTGTCAAAACGTTTGCTTTAAAAGTGAAATAAAGAAACCAACAAAAAGAAAACACAAAATAAAATGACTTCTAAAAACTAATACCATGAAGAAGAAGCTATAGTGTGAGAGCAGAAAGAGCTGGTGTATTGGCAATGCTAAGAGTGGTCCTGGTTGGGTTCTGACCTGGGCTATGTTGAAAAGTAGGACTCAAAGAGGTGGTGAGTCAGCCTAGTATTTGGGTTATAGCAGATAGCTGCATGTGTGGATCACTGAAAGGAAATGATGGGATGAACTAGAGCCATTCTGTGCCATTTCCTTTGACTGGGGCCTCCTTGACAGGACCAGCTTCAGTTGAAGTGGGAAGAATAGGGGGAAAGAACTCTAGACATGTACACTGAGACCTAAAGATCATCCTCTTTTTGTACTTAAGAGCAGGGCTTCAGGCAGTTCTGTTTATTGCATTAGAAGTTCATAATAGCTGAGTGGTTTTTAAGATACATTTTAGAAGGAACATTGCACATGTTTGTGATTTATTCTGATTTAAAATATAAGGTGTTCTATTTTCATTCCTTGCTTTTATGTTGTGCTAAGTGTACATAAGTGGAAAATGATAATCTTGTGTCAAATAAAAGAAGCCGAAAACAAAGCAGAAAGGCAATTGTGGTTCTGATTTTTTTTTAAAGAGCATATTTTATATACACCCAAAAAAGAGGTAAATTAAATTTACTAAATGTTATTAGTTTATTTCCAAGTTAGAAAATAAATTTCTATTGTATTTTTAAATTATTTTCCATTGCTCTAAAATAAATGTGTATTGTTTTTAGAGTAGAAATAATTATTTATCAATAAACATTCTTTTTTGAGGAAAACAAAACACTGATTACTTTTACATCTGCTAGAGAAATTGATGATACATTTCTTGACTATTGGGTGTAAATAAAGAAGGTTTGATCCATACCCTCACAAGTGTAAAATGTATCAGGAAAGGCAGACTGAATTTGAAAAAAAGAAAACCATAAATATTAAGTTGTGATATAAAGATCATTATTATTCAAGTTTACTCATTAAAGCAGTAATTTAGTATTCTTTTTTGCCGTATACTACTTATACATATATTGCAAAAAATCTTTGATTATTAGAATTTACCTGCATCTTTTTTTTTTTTTTTTTTGGAGAGAGAAGGTGCAAGTGGGGGAATGGGGCTTTGGAAAGGGGAAAAGAGAGAGAGAGAGAGAGAGAGAGAGAGAGAGAGAGAGAGAATATTAAGCAGTCTCTACAGTCAGCATAGAGCCCAGTGCAGGGCTCAATCCCATGACCCTGGGATCATGGCCTGAGCCGAAATCAAGAGTTGGACACTCAACTGACTGAACCACCTAGCCGCCCCAATATGCCTGCATCTTAAAGTACAAAATAAGTTCCAGAAAATGTCTCTCACCAGAAGCTTTATACATAGTTTCCCAAAACAGCATTTAGTCTAAAATAATCCAATTTGCCCCAAACATTTATGAATGCTTACCCCATCTTCAATCACTTCCATTCTTTCCATTTGTTACTCATCTTACTAATAGGCATCTGTGTTGAATCTTTCCATTTTATGGAGTCAGGAGAAAACCAAACCAAATGGAAAAAGAGAAAAGAACCACATCTGCAGAGCTTTACAAATCATTTTCAGATTCTAATAGGATCTGCTTTAATTACAATTCTCATCATTTGAGTCCATCATTTTCACTTTGGGCTGAGATAGATCACCCATATTGTGATACTTCTCTTTACTCATCTGTATAATGAGACAAAGTGATTACCTCTCTTCTTAAAGGAACCATAGAGTGAAGGTGATGCTATCTTCTACTGACTGATAAAAAGTACCTTCTCTAAAACAAACTTTGTGGGAAAATTAGACATCAAAGCAACTGTACAGATTGGCCACTACGATTTTTAAGGATAAGATAGTCCTTTTTTTATCTCACAAATAAATGCAAACATAAAAAACAAGAAACCATCCCTCAATAGATCAACTGGGAATGTTTTTTTTTCCTTCCCAAAAAAATCAAGCTTGTTATTGTTACTATGGCAACAGATTGTCAGTATGAAGACTAGAGTTTCTCTGTTCTGTTTGATTACTAAACACAAGGAAACAAAACACTTTATTTATTTATTTATTATTATTATTATTTTAAATTTAAAAAAATCAGTGCCTTTATGCTTTTGTATGGTTGGGAAACAAGTACAGTAATAAGAGTTACATTGCAAAAGGAAGTTTGGCAGGGGAACACTAAGAAAGTAAGCTGGACCTCGGGGCACAGAGTGTGCCATCTGTGACCTCCTGGTGGCTGGGCTGTGACCTCTTGTTTGACCTGATTGGATTCTGAGTCCCTTCACTTGGCCTTGTTGTCCTCTCTCTGGGGGGAAATGCTAGGTGGGAGATAATGTGTGAGTGAAAGTTCATTCCCTCACCAATCAACAAATGTTTATTGAGTCCATACTATATACCAGGTACTATTCCAGCTCCTGAACAAATGGACAAAATTACTGCCACCATGGACTCACATTCTTCTGGGAGATTCAAGCCAAAACCAAAGAGGTAAAGCTATACATAATGTCGGATAGAAATAGTTGCTATGCAGCACTCTCAACAATAGCCAAATTATGGAAAGAGCCTAAATGTCCATCAATTGATGAATGGATAAAGAAATTGTGGTTTATATACACAATGGAGTACTACGTGGCAATGAGAAAGAACAAAATATGGCCCTTTGTAGCAACGTGGATGGAACTGGAGAGTGTGATGCTAAATGAAATAAGCCATACAGAGAAAGACAGATACCATGTTTTCACTCTTATGTGGATCCTGAGAAACTTAACAGAAACCCATGGGGGAGGGGAAGGAAAAAAAAGAGGTTAGAGTGGGAGAGAGCCAAAGCATAAGAGACTCTTAAAAACTGAGAACAAACTGAGGGTTGATGGGGGGTGGGAGGGAGCGGAGGGTGGGTGATGGGTATTGAGGAGGGCACCTTTTGGGATGAGCACTGGGTGTTGTATGGAAACCAATTTGACAATAAACTTCATATATTGAAAAAAAAAAAAGAATGTCTATGAATCAATAAAAGAAAAATTATTGTTATATCCCCCCCAAAAAGAGAAATAGTTTCTATGAAAAAATATAAAGCATATTAAGATAGTAATAGGAAAATTTTTGAAAGAAGAGGAAAATACTGAAAAATTATAAGAAAATCCTAACATTTTAATTTATCTGTAACTAGGCCTGACAGACATAGATTATATGTGAGCATACTACATCAGTCATATTTTTTAAAACATATATAGACTGAACATGAGCCTCCATTTTCCGAGAACTGGGACTCATTGCTTAGAAAAGTGAAACAATAACTCAGTGCAACAGCTTAAAATATTGCAGGCCCTTCATATGGCTAACAGAGGCCCCAAATTTTAAAACTTCAATTCTTTTAGCACCTCTCTTGAGTAAATTCCCTAGCAAATTCCAAATATGCTTAATTGCTTAAAAAAAATCCCTTTGGGCTATTTAAATATAGTTTCTTATAGAGAAAAGAAGGCTTACAATTTTTGCTCTCTGGCTTACAAGTTCTTTTTATGGAGTTTATGACTTTAGAAGGTGGTAATGGAAGAAAATATAAATGGATTTGGAAAGAATTTCAACAGATTTGTGAATGGCAGAGCCATTCCTACCAACTAAGACAATCTTAAAGGTTTGGAATGTACATTCTGCTAAGGAGCCCACAAAACAGAGGTCCCACCAGGGGATGAAGAGAATCAGGAAAGGGCCCATCAGTTAGGAAAGACAACCACTCCCTCCTTCCCCTGTTAAGTTGCAGTGGCAGCAGATGACTGAGCTGGGGGAACACTACACCACCCAGTACAGCAACCTGTATTTTTATCAGATTGTATTTATTCTTTATTGTCTCATAAAGAACCTGGCACTTATTTGGCAACTTTGCTGGACAACATGTAGACATAATATATTTTTACGTTACCATAAAGCAATGATTATAGTAAAGCATACTACTTAACTGCTTTTCTAATTGTCAACATTTGGTGTGGATTACAATTGAACTGTTTGCTTTCTTTGCCTGGATTGAAGATTATATTCTGCAAATGATTCTAAGGTGCTTCAAAGTACTGTGTGCGGCAACATAGAAATGTGTGTTTTTACAACAATAGTCAGAGTTGACCAAACAGGGTGTTCACATAGAACTTTTGGGACATCTTGAATTCTAGAACTTGCATAGGCAAATTTCTGAGGGTTACAAATGGCTCTGTTCCTCCTCTAAAGATTTTGGGTTTGTTTGGTTGGGTTTTGAGGGTGGGGTTTTGTTTAAAGTGGTTTTTAATCTTCAGCCTACCAGGGTCATATCCTGTCGCTCTTGGGTTAATCTTGCTCTTCCAGTTGACCGAATCGTGTCTAGTCCCCTTGAGAATTTCATCAAGGTGAAGAGTTGACAAAGTGAGATCTACAGCAGCTCTGATGAAACAGTAGCAAAAAGCTAATGTTGGACTCTGGCCCTGGGTTCAGCTCTCTCTTTTCCATTCTCAATCCTCCACATATTCCCATTAGTACTCTTCACACTGGGGCATTCTCACTCCTTTCCAATTCAGAGAATTGGCAAGGGGAGCATCATTAGCATGAGTTCTGGGTGGTGAAACACTGTGTTTCAGCCCATTTCTTCTGACAGTACGACCTGTACAAGGCAGTCAGCAGTGGTCCTTTGGAAGATCCTGGCAGTTAGTTAATTAGTGGCAGAACTTATGTGTGCATATGGGATATTATGATATGGTCCTCTATGAAGGGTTACTTCTATTCACATGTTAAATCCTGAAAAATTGAAGTCAAAATGTTAATAAGTTAATAAGACTATAATTTTTTTTTTCAAATTTGTACACTGATTTTTTATTAAATTGCAGAATGTGGTAATTTTTATTAAGTTGCAGAATTACTACATTTTTCCTTTCTTTTCTACACTAATTTATTTTGAAAATGTACAGACTGTGGAGATGCTGTAAATTATAATTCGTACCTTCTCAGTAATGTCCTTTGCTTGCTACAGGTTTACAGCATTGATCTGGCTCTTCCAACTTCTCTTTGTTTTCTTTAATTTTCAGCCAAGCCTGGATATGGGCTCATTTGCCTTTCTTTTTTGTTTGTTCACATTCCACAATCCAGATCAAGTCTCAGCTATTTCTTTTAGCTGCCTTAGATGAGCAAGGTTCTTAGGTGAGCAAGGTTCTACTTTGACTTTTAAAATATTTGTCTGCCTTCAGCACTTTATCAGTTTATATTATTTTTGTCAGGTCATCTTGACATACTGCATCATTTCTTGTTTTCTTACATCCTTGCCCATGATTCTATTTGATTAGATGTAAGTGGCAGAGTCATTGTGGCCTTACATTTGAACAAAAAAATTGCTCTTGTTCGCGCGCGCGCGCGTGCGTGTGTGTGTGTGTGTGTGTGTGCGTGTGTGTGTGTGCAAGTCTGTAGTGAAGGCTAGGGGTAAGGAAGAGAGAAGTTAGAGAGAAAAACTTCTTTATGCCTGTGGTATCAGCAGCTTCTCCAAGAAAGGATTTGAAATACACCATCAACACCCTTGTCCTTCCCTGAGGGACCCTTGAATCAACCTGTGCAATCTCCCATTGAGATTTCCCAGAAAACAGAGAGGTTCCCCAGAAATTGCTGTATAGACCAGCCTGGATTTCCTATGCAAATCCAGGCATTCTTGGGGCAATGTGGCAAACAAAAGCAAAGAGATTTCTGAAAATAGGAATTTGCTTTGGTAAAGCCCCAAAACTCTCTAGGCTGATTTTTTTTTTCTGTAAGGCTGGTAAAATGGTTATTTTTTTTAACTCTCCCCAGGAGCATGTTCCATGTGGGGAAGAGAGATATAATGGGAAAAGAGAGGGATTATATAGACGTTCAAATGTTGTTGATTGCATATGTATGGAAGTAAGCAGGTCAAGGTCTTTCTTTTCATTGAGAGCACACTGAAGGTGAATGATCTGTACACAGTAGGCACTCAGAAAATATTTAATTTAAAAATATGTGATATGTAATGTTTATTATTTATCAGAAAATCTTTCTTGGGGATAAGAAACAAATAAGCTAAAACATTTTGAGGTAGCTTCCAGAGCTCCATAAGCAACAATCAGGTAGAGAGATGGACCAACCAACCAGTGCTTAGGAAGCCCGGAATAAGGGCTGGAATGAGGAACACAGGATGATCCTGCTTAGTATGCTCTTCAGGGGCCACTTCCTGACCAGTGAACTGGCATCTCCAATGTTCCACCCTAATTTGGTTCCATGACCCCAGGCTCTGACAGGTCACCATGAAAGGTGATCTCACCCCCAGGTGTCACGGTCACTGACCTGGCATGACCTCTCCCACATCTGCGTGGGCCCTGGAGCTAAGGAAGCTTTCACACTCCCAGATCCCAGTAACTGTGGGTGTCCCAGTCCTGGTCAGGTTTTGCCTGCAGGCTGTTGTCCTTGCTGACTTTACCTAACAGGAAGCATGAAATTAGGCAGAAGCTATTTGCCTTCCATCTGCCCTACATTCCACAGCACCCCTCCTTTGTACTCATGGAAGCATTTCCCCTTTTAAGGTTCAGTCTGACCTAGTACCAATGTCAGTCAAACCAGGACAGAGAGAAGCTGAGAAGTTTTCTCCCTCTCCTGCTCCTTCCACCCCAACCTAAGCAGGTGAGGTCTGGAATTAGTCTTATAGATATAGACAAGAAATCTGGGAATGATCTCTCTCCTATCTGTGCCATAGTGGCCCCTTCTGTACAACTGTGGTTATGCCTTGGACTTTTGTTGAACATGTATGTCAGTGCCCTGAAGTCCCTCCTGATAATTTAGCTCAGCTGGCTAGTTGGGCCTTACCACCCTGTCTCACTTTTACTCAGCCATGTTGCATTGTCTGTAGTCTTCAAACAGACTGATCACTTGGCCTCACAATGCTGCTTTTCACCTGACTTCATGGGTCCGTACTCCCTGGAGGGTGGATTCTCATTGCTTTGGTGCTCCTTTGGGTATCTATCTGTCTAGGCTGGACTAGAACTTAATAAGGCCACACTCCATTTTTGGCTACACATTTGGGCTACTGGCTACTTTCTGGGAGGCAAGAGCCATAGCTGTGTCAATTTTCACAGCCATAGTTCTTGTTTTCTCTCCTCATGTACTGGCATTTGCCACTGAAGTCCCAGCACACATCCATGCATCTGTGTGCAGGATAGGAGTACACATCCTTCTCTTCTGCTTGTTAGTTCTGTTACCTGATGTCCTGTCCAGTAGTACTTGCCAGGCCTCACTTACTTAGCTGGTGCCCTGGTCCCGAGCCTCCTAGATAAGCCTCTGCTTTAGCTAGTTATGTCTTGGCAGGACAGAAGCCCTTTCAGGCCATTATTGTTCTGAGTGATTATTTCACTTGCCAATTAGCATCCTGGTATACTCCATCATCTTCACATAATCGGGTGAATCTGCCCAAGCTGCATCCAGAACATCAGTGCCTAATAAATATTTGTTGCCATTGATTTGATTGGAATTGCCTAATTGTAGAGTACCTCGCTGTAAGTTGCACACTCTTCTTTTTTTAGTGTTTATTTTTGAGAGAGAGAGAGTGTGTGTGTGCGCGCGTGCGCATGCAAGTTGGGGAGGGGCAGAGAGAGAAGGAGATAGAAGATCCCAAGCGGGGGGCCAGACTCAAATTCACATCTGTGAGATCATGACCTGAGCCAGAGTCAGATGCTTAACTGAGCCACCCAGATGCCCCTAAGCTGCACACTCTTTAAAAAACTCAATGAAAATTAACAAAAGCAAACAAATTGGATGATAGTGGCTTTAAAATGGGGTTATTCATAAAAAATATCAACAAAGTGTTCAAAGTTTTTTGGTGCATTTCTTAACTGCTGACAGAGATGGAGGCACAGACAAGCAGTGTCAAAACTATTCCTAATTGAAAATTATGCAGACATAAAGACAAAGTGTACTTAAATCAACAGGATTTCATTTATTCAAAGTTCTATTCAATCACAGCTAGTCAGTAAGAGCTAGATTAAGGAGAAGCTGTATTAGAGACTCATTTGTGTATCACAGATAAAAATTTCTACCTTCTTAAACTTCCAGCTCCATATCCTCTCTTAATGCTGGGATAAAAGTAAGCCACTGCCAATTTTATCTTCCATTTCTTTTTCTGCCCTCACGGTGTGTCTACACTGACTGCTCAGCCTTTTCCTTTGGCACACAGGGCAGTGAAATGGGAAATGAACATGGATTTGGGGCCTAACAAGCTGTATGTGTCATTTATTAGCAGAGGCATATAAATAGATAAATTACCTATCTAGGAATAGAATGAATGGATAAATTGTGTAAAGGCACCTGTACAATGAGGACTACTATCTATCTCTAGGTGCTTGTAATGACCAAACAATAAAATTTCTGTAAAGTACCTCTGTGTTGTGGCTCAACATGTAGCCATTCTTTATTCCTTTTTTCTCCCCTTTCCATATTTTCTCCCAAAGGAAGGGGAAATTAATCTCCAAGTCCATCTTGCCTCCTGTGCTGACCTATTGCCTCAATTCTCCCACCACTCGTTTCCTCACACATCTGCTCTCTCCTTAGCAGATGTGCTGTCTCCCTCTCTCCAGGTACCTTCTACTCTGCCTTTGATAAACACATCATGTATACATCCTATTCTGGAGAATAATTTTTACCTATTGTTTTCTTAATTTCTAATGATCTCCTTCTTTTCAAAGTCAATATACTAAAATGAGTGATTTCACTATTAGTTTTCTCATTACAAGTCATCTTCTTAATTCTTAGTTGCTTGCAGAGACTTTTAAGTCCCTCTAAAAGGACACTTCCAGAGTCTGGAATGCTGTCCTTCTGGATTGGTGGGATTACTAGTAACTTTGAAGTATTGTCTATGCTCATCAGATGATAGGAGTGTTTTCACATTTTTATAAATGTGAGAATTTATAAATTTATAAATGTTTAATATGTTAGAACTATTGCATTGAAAAACCTGCCTTATTGAAAAAAGACACAAAGAATCCAAGCCACAAAATTTGAAAATTATGTAAACCTATATTTTTATCGGTACTAAAAAAATACATTTTTGAAGCATGGTATAATCTCAAAAATGTCCAATATAGCATCCTATAGGAAAGGAACTTTAGACACAGATGATACAAAGATAAAACATAGATGATAGATAGATAGGTAGATAGATGATTGATAGATAGATAGATAGATAATGTATTGAATTGTTAGTGTTCCTTTAAGAGAAATTTATTATTTTGAACCATTTTGCATTAGACTGAAACCCTTCCAGAAACATCATACACATTTAGTAAACTACAGCACTTTTACCTAATTGCTCCTTTAGGGGCTAATGACCCCCTTTGCTGCTTTGTTTAAAACACCTGATGCAATCAGCATGGAAAAAGCTGTGCTCAGTCTCATATATTGCCTTAAAATTTACACTTACTTCAAAATTAAATGCAATTTCAAGGTGTCTTTTTTAAAAAAAATCTAATCAATCTAGTATACTGCAAGCATTGCTTTAAGTTACACATTTGCTAAAATTTGTGAAGGTGACTTTGGTGAATGGATTTTTGTCTTTAAATAGATTCAGCTTGCTGTATATGCAAAATGATTTGAGGAGAATCAACCATGGAAATTCACTGAATATGTCCTTTGCTCTCATAATATTGAAAACCACAGCATAACCTGAAGGACCTCATTTAGTTAAGAAATCAGTGTATGATTTATAAATGCACCGTGTAGAAACCTTATCAGGGGTCCATGCCCAGCATGTTTCTCTGTTATAATTATTATTTGCAGAGGTAGCTTTGTGGATTGGATTTTATTTTTCAATACATACTTAATTTCTTGGCCAATTAAAAATGTGTAAGCTTCATATTGCTTAAATAACTTTCTGTAGAAATATGAATAATATAGATTAAAACTACTTCTCTTCATAGAATCTGAGATTTTAGAGCTGGAAGGAACCTAAAAATAATATATTCCAATGCCCTTAATAGACAGACAAGCAAAGAGAGGCCCAGAAGAGACCAAGTGACTTGCCAAGGTCTGTTTCTCCTTGCAAATAGGTGACCAAACTAGAATGAGCACCTAGTTTATGAAAGATTTGATTCTGTGGGAATGAGAGGGGTACATAAACATTTATGAAAGGATTTTTAACGAATTAAAAACTTATTTTGCCCAGTTCATGGTAATATAGTATAGAAGAGAACAGATTTAACTTGGAAAGTCATCACTCTACTTACTTGGTTTTCTATATAGAAAGAGTATCCTTTTTCAAATGAATTTTGTATTCATTCACATTTTTTTAGTGAAATGAGTAATTCGACAATTCTTTTCATTTGGAGTTTCACAAACTAAGGATTTCATTAGTTCTACTGATAGAAAAGAAATTTCTTAGGCAAATGTGATACATGAAAATTATAATGGGAAACTTTACCTACATACTCTAGTCATTTGCAAGTGCTATCCATTTATATATAAATATAGCCAGTGCTAAGGTGGATTGCTCATTTTGGTAATTACAAACAATATTTATCTGTTCATTATAAGACATTATCTTCTATACTTGTTTAACTTAGGTTTGGTGGTTGCTTATAACTGAAAATAATGAAAGTGGTAGAATCGAATATAGGTTATTCTTAGATTCTAACTTTCCACTCACATTGGTCTTTACTATGGTATATAGTGTTTTATAGTATATAAACTCTGAAGATTTGCTTAGGGTGGTATTTCTCTGAAATAAGATAGGACACATATTTCCAACCTACTTTTTCTTCCTATAATAATCAAAAAAAGTGTGAAAGAAACAGGGACTTTGGGTTAACATTCATTGGTGGCAGACACCACTACTCTCAACCCAGCTTCCCCTTCAAAAGGCTTTGAAAGAAATCACAAGTAAAGACATATCCAGGGACCAGTCCATCAACAGGAAAGCAGAATTATCTAAAATGGAGATTAGATGGTACAAACCAAAATGAGTCTAAGACAGAACAATCAAACAACAGATAGGGGCAGGGGAGAGGCCAGAGCAAGAGGAGAGGGCTGTGGGAGATAAGAGGGAACTGAGAGGGAGGTAGAAACTACAATGGTTTCAGAACATATTTAGAAACATGACACTCTGCCACATAATGTCCACAAACACTTGGCCCACTCTTGCAGGGCTGGAGGCACTATCTTGCTCACCACTGTGTCTGCTAGTTTGGGGTTCACCATTTATTAAAACTATTAATGAACATCTACTATGTGTTTGTCAGGTATTGAGACCACAAAAGGGAATAAGACAAAGTCACTGCCCTTAAGAAGTTCAACCTAGTGGAAGACAAAGGAAACTCATATGTATTGAAATCCTACCATGTGCCAGACATGCTGGAGGGGATTTTATATACACTGTCTGCTATGGGTTGAATTGTGATCTCCAAAAACATCTGTTGAAGTTCTAATCCCCAGTACCTCAGAATGTGACCTTATTTGGAAAGAGGGTTGTTACAGATAGCATTAGTTAAAATGAGTTTATACTGGAGTACTTTGGGCTCTTAATCCAATATCACTGGTGTTCTTATAAGAAAAGAGACCCAGGAAGAACACAATGTGAAGAGAGAGACAGAGATTGGAAAGGATGTATCTATAAGCTAAAAAAAACAAGGATTTTTTGATATCACCAGAAGCTAAAAGACACATGGAGCAGATTCTCCCTGAAAATTCTCAGAAGGAAGCAACTTTGCAGACACCTTGATGTGGAACTTCTAGCCTCCAGGCTGTAAGACTGTCAACTGTTGTTTGGAGCCACCCAGTTTCTGGTACCTCATTAGAGCAGCCCTCACAAACTAATATACTTCTAAATTAGTCCTTATAAGAATTTACAGGGTAAGTAGCATTAGCCCCACTTACAACTAGATATATTTATAACTCACCTTATTCCAAAAGAAATGGCTTTGGGATTAGATAGAACTGAATTCACATTTTCATCTGCCAGTTGCTAGGTGGAAAAACTAAGAAAAATTATTTAAACTCTCTTAAGCCTATATTTGCTCTAGTGTAAAATGGAGGTCATTCTACTGGGGTGCTTACTTCCTGGTTTACACTGGCTGCTAGGAAGCTAATAACCAAATCTGTAGCCCAAGAATATAAGATCCCAGGCATGCTTCCAATTGTTTCGAATCTGTATAAACTTTTGTTAAGCTGCTATAGATTTGGGAGAGTTGTAAGTTAAATTAAACATAAACATAATTTTAGATAAGGCAAATGCCTGTAGAATAGCATCCATATATTACAGGACAGGATTGAAAACATTCCACTACCATCTAAGAGAGTGGCCTCCAAAGCAAGGTTTTATACCCATGAGATGAGATTATCCATTGGAGTGAGGGAAGAAAATGTTAGAACCAGTATTTATATTTTATCACAAAAAAAGGAAATAAGCTTTCCTAATATTTACTAAGTGTTGACAATCACACCCTCACCCCTTTTTTTTAATATGAAATTTATTGTCAAATTGGTTTCCATACAATACCCAGTGCTCATTCCAACAGATGCCCTCCTCAATACCCATCACCCACTCTCCCCTCCCTCCCCGCCCCCCATCAACTCTCAGTTTGTTCTCAGTTTTTAAGAGTCTCTTATGCTTTGGCTCTCTCCCTCTCTAGCCTGTTTTTTTTTTTTTTTCCTTCCCCTCCCCCATGGGTTTCTGTTAAGTTTCTCAGGATCCACATAAGAATGAAAACATATGGTATGTGTCTTTCTCTGTATGGCTTATTTCACTTAGCATCACACTCTCCAGTTCCATCCACGTTGCTACAAAGGGCCATATTTTGTTCTTTCTCATTGCCATGTAGTACTCCATTGTGCATATAAACCACAATTTCTTTATCC
The DNA here is from genome assembly GCF_018350175.1 of Felis catus. Taxonomy (NCBI): domain Eukaryota; kingdom Metazoa; phylum Chordata; class Mammalia; order Carnivora; family Felidae; genus Felis; species Felis catus. The sequence goes on along the minus strand of NC_058374.1, from coordinate 58,939,924 downwards.
ATTCATCAGTTGATGGACATTTAGGCTCTTTCCATAATTTGGCTATTGTTGAGAGTGCTGCTATAAACATTGGGGTACAAGTGCCCCTATGCATCAGCACTCCTGTATCCCTTGGGTAAATTCCTAGCAGTGCTATTGCTGGGTAATAGGGTAGGTCTATTTTTAATTTTTTGAGGAACCTCCATACTGTTTTCCAGAGCGGGTGCACCAGTTTGCATTCCCACCAACAGTGCAAGAGGGTTTCCGTTTCTCCACATCCTCTCCAGCATCTATAGTCTCCTGATGTGTTCATTAATCACACCCTCACCTTGATCCATGTTAGGGAAGGCAAGTTGTGAGACAGCCAGAGGAAAAGTGGGGGTTCATGGTTGACTGCAGTGCACACCCTGGTTCGTCAATGAAAGCCTGTTGTACAGTGTTGCACCTGATGTAAGCCCACTTAATTGAAATTACAGATCACATTGTCTAGCATTAACTAAGCTTACCCTCAACAAAATGGACATGTGGCTTAAAAAGAGGCATGCAAACAAGGAGCGGATAGAAGATAATATGCAAACACAAGTGAACAATAAAATTGCAGAATGGACACATCTACTCCTAGAAAAAAAACCTTTTTCACCTATACTATTAAGTTACGACAATTGTGATTTCATTGACTATGACAAGAAGTTAGCCCCTGAAATTCAAAATCATCAATAAGATTATTTGAAATGTGAATTTATACCAACTACCATTAATGAGCTCTAAATATATACTGCGCTTTGAAATATTAGCTGAAAATAGTTTATATTAATTATTTTATAAATACAAATGCCTATATTGGTATTTTTGTTCAAAAATGTTTACTAGACTAGCATACATTTATAAAATATTTGAAGATAAATTGCCTAAACAATGAGCATATGCTAATAATTACCCTCTTCTTAAATCTGTCTTTAAGCTTCCTTACAGAATTGTTTCTATAATTACAAAACCCCACAGGGAGAGTCATTAAAATGCTTTGAAGGATGGGTCTAATATGACAGGTACAATAACATAATTTATTAACAGCCTTGATATTCTCTCAGTGTCTCCACTGGCATTGTCCAATAGAACTTAATACAATGACAGAAATGTCTCTCTCTGTGCTGTCCAACATGGTAGCTACTAGCTACATGTAGCTATCAAGCACTTGAAATGTGGTTGGTGTGACTAAGAATTAAAGTTTTCATTTTTTAAAATTTTAATTAATTTAAATAGCCACACGTGGCTAATGCCTACAATATTGGAGCAGCTCTAGAATATGAAGTCTATGAGTGAGGTTACTGAGTTCTTTCTAAGATTCCCCAGTTCTTAGCACAGTGCTGGTACATATTTATCAAATGAAATAGGAAATAAGTGTACCATGTATTATAGAAAGATAAAGAATAACCCCACAGCACACACACATATCATTACAATGACCGCGCACTCATTAACCTCACGTGGAATGTAGAAACAATTTACTTAGGACAATAACAATCAAATGTCCTTTGCTTGCAGGCTAATTCATAAATTAGAATTTAAAAAACATAAATTTTCTTTATGATTAAACTGGGCTACCAAGGAGATAAGACCCCGTAACACCTATAAAAGCTTATTAGAGCCCTGCTAGGGCATAAGATGAGTGTGCTCATGGGCTGAATTACTTTTAAGGTGACTGCCCCTCTGGTAAGGTAGGAGCACCTTCCCACCTCATGCTGTGGGTTCCAAGTCGCCTCACTAAGCCAGTAGCAGGAACTTTAGGCCAGCCATCCTAATGGCTGACTGGGCTGTTACTATGACTTTTTGTACCCAATTTCCAGGTCTGAGTATAACAGGCAAAACACTGAGGGAAGCTATATTCAACAGCCAACAAGAGCAGGTAGCATTGGCATTTCCGGAGTCCAGACCATTCACTGTAAATAGGAAATAAATCTGGATTATTCCCATCAGGTAATTAACTGGCCTACCTCATTTCCTTGCTACACCAGTAACATCTGATACTTTAGAAAGTGGTTATGATTCAGGGCACCTGGGTGGCTCAGTCAGTTGAGCATCTGACTCTTGATTTCCATTCATGTCGTAATCCCACGGTGGTAGGATTGAGCCCCACTCAGTGTGGAGCCTGCTTAGGATGCTCCTGTCCCCAGCTAGCACGCATGCTCTCTCTATAGAATAACAATAATAAAAAAAAAAAGAAAGTGGTTATATTTGTTGTCACCACTGATACGAAAGGACAATATTTTTTCACAAATATGTAGATGACACTTCTAGAATAATGAAAATTGCATGAATTGAAACAATTTTTAAGCAAAACATCACATAGTCTAGTGAAAAATAATGTTTAAGAGGTATATATACTATGATTCCAGGATTATAGAAATAAACATGCATGTATAAAGACAGGAAAGACATTAAAGTATAAACAGAGGTATCTCAAAGTAGTGGACTTTTAGGTGATATATGTTGTTTCTTTTGGTTCACCCATGTTTTCTAAATTTCTCCAATATATATGCATTACTTTTATATGAAAATAACTTTTTGTATTTTTTAAAACTACATTCTCTACATTTTGGCTTGAATAACCAAATAATCCTCTGACAATAATAATAGCAGTGTAATAATGCAATAGGCCAAAGGGGAAAAAAGGAAGACATAAATGGTAAAACCATCGTCAAATTTGTCCTAAAGGCTACTTTTACCAATTTGCAAACTTGGTAGTTGCTGTGAAATTGTCTGTTTTTACCAGACTCCAAGTGTCAATAGAGAGAATTAATAGAAAGTCGACTGGAGAGTTTACCCAATTTCAAGACTTTAAATGAAGTAAATTTATTTAAAGTAATAATAAGCAAAGATAGAATTACCCTATGACCCAGCAATTGTACTACTAGGTATTTATGCAAAGGATACAAAAATGCTGATTCTAAGGGGCACATGCACCCCAATGTTTATAGCAACACTATCAAAAATAGCCAAATTATGGAAAAAGCCCAAATGTCTATCAACTGATGAATGAATAAAAAAAAGATGTGGGATATATACAATGGAATATTACTTGGAGGTCAAAAAGAATGAAATCTTGTCATTTGCAACATGGACGGAACTGGAGGGTATTATACTAAGCAAAATAAGGCAGTAATAGAAAGACAACTATATGATTTCACTCATATGTAGAATTTAAGCAACAAAACAGATGAATATAGGGGAAGGGAAGGAAAAATAAGATAAAATTGGAGAGGGAGGCACGCTGTAAGAGACTTTTAAATACAAAGGACAAATTGAGGGTTGCTGGAGGGGAGATGGGTAGAGGGATGGGCTAAATGGGCAATGGGCATTAAGGAGGGTCCTTGTTGGGATGAGCACTGGGTATTATGTAGAAGTGATGAATCACTCACTGGGTTCTGCTCCTGAAACCAGTACCACACTATATGTTAACTAACTTGAATTTAAATAAATAAATTTAAAAAATAAAATATTAATAAGTGCATTTTTGGATTATAATAGTGGGAACTCAGAAGATGATAAAATTAATTGAGTGATTGATTGATTCCTTCATTCACCTAGTGAGCATGGGAAACTATGCAATGTGTGGGGGGTAAAGCAGTGAATAAGATGAACACAGTCCCTCTGCCACAGATTTAACTACACACATTCCTTTTTACTTATACTGTAATTAGTTCCAAAATGGTTTGTGTGGTATTGTAGAAATTCTGTAAGAAAAATATTTATTATTTTCTTGAACACAACATTATGGAATGGCCAAACAATCTGTTATGTACAAATCATCAAAACCCTAATCTTCTATCTTAACAAAGCTCACTGTAAAGATGTGAGAAGCTACCAAAAGAAAATCCAAATTAGTCTCTTTCCAGAATACTAGGAAAGGCATTTTAAGAGTAAGCTCCCCTTTTCCTGTTTTCTCTTAGTTGATGGGTTTTAGACAAGGTATACCAACCACCTCTCCTATGTAAGAGATAAATGTTATGGAAAAGTTTTCATATTATTTGAGTTATAAAGTTTAAAGATTAAAATGCAGATACTTAGTCTGAAAGTAGAGTTTCTATGGAAAAGCGGGTTGGCACTTAAACTTTCTGAGCCCCAGGAGATCCTCACCTACTTTACAGGGATTTTCTAAGGCCACCAGGACATTATATTTGAAAACATTTGCAGCTTGCTACTATTGGAATTTTATTTTGGCCACCTGTTCAATTAGTGGTGATCTCTCTCTCTCTGAAATGTGGGTGATGTTTCCTTGCTGCATATTTTCAGTCTCCTTTTTCTTCCTATAATAATCAAAGCCAGTGAGTATTGAAAAACCAGGGATTTTGGGTTAACACACATGGATGGCAGACATCACCAGTCCCAACCCAGTTGCCCTCTAAGGGGCTTTGAGAAAAAAACACAAGTTAAAAAAAAAAAAAGGCAGGGGGGGGGGACAGGTTGGGTACTGGCAGTGCATCAACAGGAAAGTGGAAGATCATTTAAAAGGGAGATTAGATGCTATAACCCAAGATGAATCTGGCAAAATAGAATAATCGAATGACAAATTAGGGGCAGATAAGAGGCCAGAGCAACTGGAAAGGGTTGTGGGAGATGAGAGGGAACAGAAAGGGATGTAAAGACTAGGATGGTTTCAAAACCATGTAGAAACACGGCGCTACAATTGCCGTATGATATCTACAAACACCTGGCCTGCTGTTGCTGGGCTGGAGGTAGGCTGCCGCTCCATACTGTCTAGCCCACTACCATGTCTCCTAGTTCACTGTTCTTCATTTATTGAAAAACTGTTAATCCAGGTATTGTGACCTCTAAAATGTGAGTAGTCAAAATTAGACCTTCATTTCTATCATCGAAATTATTATATATCATGCAATAATCAACCCGAGTTTTACCCCCACCTATGATAGCCCTGTAAGGAGAAACCTTTCTTTGCCTTTTTGGTTGACATATGCCTTCCACATCTGTACTCAGAGCACAGCCTTCCAAAATGGATCCACAACTGCCATGCAGCTGTAGGAACGTGGCTCCTTATTTTCACACTAGTTAATATTTACTGAGAACATATTGTTTTTAGGCACTTTATATATTGCTATCCTTCTTAACGTGTGTAACAACCCCTGTGAAAGAGGTAGCCATATCCCAGTTTAAAAGGATAATCCAGGATTCAGAGTCGCTAAGAAATATACCCCAAGATAGATAGCCTCTACGTGTCACAGCTAGGGCTTAAATCAGGTTGCTCTGACTTCAAGCCCAAGATCTTTTCCTTATGCTGCGATGTTGCTGTATTCACATCTAATGTTATGTGGACAGTTTTACCATGTCATTGCTGAATTGGCACATTTCCAACTCCCTAATCACATGGCTTCATCGTAGCCATACATAATTGTACTCTTTATTAACAAGCTGGGCTCAGCAGGTACTTTGATCTTTCTGAAAAGTCTGTAGTAAAATGCAGAGTAATAATGTATGATCAATCTGACTCTTAAAAGTGAGAAATTGGTCTGATTGTTGCTACCTTTTATTCTTTTAGCTTTCTTACTCTAGAACTTCTGTTGCAATTGTTCCTTAATTTTACTAAAACCTCCAGTACATTGATACTGCTACTTTTTCACAATCTTCATTACTCTCCCAATTTGGCCTCTCTTTTACTGAGCTTACAATTCATGACCCATTATTAAAATAATTTACTTGAAAACATATTCAAATCTCTAGCTTCATTTTTCCTGTACTTTCCTGGCTAGACCCCAATCCTTCATGAGCCTATTAGCCATCTTCTTTATGCCTGTACCTACTGGAGATTATATCACAAGTGTTTGCTGGCTGCACTTCAAATTTGTGATCCCAAGCCTCAAATATACCCTCAGTAGTGCCAAAGTGCTTTTACTACCTTTCCTAATAAAGCACCCTTTGGAGTCTTTGAAATAACTATTTTATATTTCCTTCCCCCCAAGCCTCCCACACTGTCTCCCTCCCCATTCTTAGCTGATGGCTTGGGCTCATACCTACTTGAAAAAAATCTAAGCCATCATACAGGAACGCCTGTATTTTATTAAGCTACTCACGTTGTCTCTGTGCTCCTATTCTCTCTGCCTTCCCTCTTCTTGAAATGGAATAAATCTATCTGTTTCTCTCAGAGGTCAATCCTTCCACTCATTCTCAGATTCCACTCACTCTTACCTTTCCAAGAATGTTGTGCTCATAGTTAACCCTCACCTCTATTCTACACCACCAGTGTCTTTCTCTGCACTGGATCATTCCAGGAAACATACAAACAAGTTTTATAATCTCTCAAATTATAATAACCAAAACTTTCTTTGACTCTCATGATTTCCTGTACTATAATTCTCTGTTTTGCCACAGCAACCTCCTGAAAAAACTTCCTTAGTTTTCACTCACTCTGGTTACTCCAAGCTCCTGCTCAACTATTGACTGAGTCTGCTCTTGTCTGGGCCACCAGGAATCTCATTATTGCTAGATCCTCTACACACTCCTCCTGTTTTCATTGTACTCACCTTCCTCCCCGCAACATTTGACCCTTATCCAGTCCCTTCCTTTTCTCCTTTGTCTTTTAAAACAAATACTCTCCTGCAACTGGCTCTGGCCAGTTCACTAATTGCTTCTCCACCTGTGCCTGATCTCTATCGCTTCTCGGCCTTTTGGCTAAGATCAAGTGTACCTGATCTCTAAATATTGGGATATAGCAGAGCATAATACTGGCCTGTCTCTAAGTCTATATATATTCTCTCCAGTTGATTGCATCTAGTCCATGACCATAAATACCAGCCATATAGAGAAGACTTCATCTGCCATCCAATACCTTTCCATGAATTCCAAACTTGTATAATTAACTGAGTACCTGCCACCTACACTTGGATAACAAACATAGATTTTTCCGTGGCACTTTCTATCAGAAGCCTATCCAGCAGCCATTCCTCGCTTCTTTCTTGCTAAGAGGAACCTTGATTTTATGTAGTTACCAGAAGTGATTGGACACCCAGGTGAAACTTGGTTAGTCATGGACTAATCATGGTAGTCCAATTCCTACTGCTGGCGACTGATTCAAAAATAAAAACGTACACGTGACACAATTCTGGCTAATGAATTGAAAGAAAAACCTGCTGCAGAGCCTCCAGGGACATTTTCCTTGGTATTGAAAAGTACTATGTAAATCAGATCCTATCTCTTCCCTCTTTATCCCATGTTTATCCCTGTTGTCTATAATGCCCTCTACAATTGGGCTCTTGCTTATCTTTTTTATTTCATGCCATTTGTTCCTTTCCTCACTCACCATGCTGACGTCCTCTTTATTTTCCCAATACATCAAGATTTCAGGACCCTTTGCCTTCTCTGGTCCCTCTGCCTGAATTGCTTTTCTTCCAGTTGTTTGCATGGCTTGCTCCTTCTCATCATATAGGATTCAATTCAAATGTCATCTGTTTTAGAAAGGTTTCCCTTGCTCATTTTGACTTATTTACTGTATAACTCTTATCACAACATAAGATTGCCATTTTTGTATGATTATTTTCTTGTTTTTTTATTTTCCGTCTCATTCACTAGAATATAAGACCATTGAGAATTTTATTATTGAGGGAATATTAATCTTCTTTCAAGACTATGATGTTGTATGGTATTTCCAATGCCTAGAACAGTGCTTAACATTTATATTTATATTTGCTGAATTGTATATATATATATATATATATATATATATATATATATATATAGTTGTAATTGGCTGTAATTAAGTACATATTGGTGATGTGGCATCAGAATTAAATTAACCCACCAAGCATCAGCTAGGGTGGCTCTGATTCAAAATAATACTTCATAAGAAACAGTTTCTTAATGCTTTTCTAAAGTGAGGAGGGAAAAGGAGAGCAAAAGATATTTTTGTTGTTTATATATTTTTAAATAAATTTTAACATTTATTTATTTATTTTGAGAGAGAGAGATGGAGAGCGAGCAGGGGAGAGACAGAGAAAGAGGGAACAGAATCCCAAGCAGGGTCTGCAGTAGCACAGAGCCTGGTGCGAGGCTTGAACCCATGAACCGTGAAATCATGACCTGAGCCAAAATCAAGAGTCAGGCACTTAACCGACTGAGCCACCCAGATTCCCCTATATAGTTTTTGAAAGGAGAAGAAAGTTGTATTTGGAAAATAGAGCTAATGTGTATTCTCTGGCACCTCTAGTACTGGCAGAGATGGCCAAAGAGAGATGAGATGTGTTAGTCCATTCAGGCTGTGGTAACAGAATGCCACAGACCAGGGTGGCTTAAACAACAGACATCTATTTCTCAGTTCTAGAGGCTGGGAAGTCCAAAATCAGGGTGCCAGCATGATCTGGGTCTTGGTGAGGGCCCTTCATGGCCTTCTAACTGTATCCTCACATGGTATAGAGAGAGAGCCTGGTCTCTTGATCCCTTTGGGAGGACACTAGCTTCATCATGGGAACGCCAACTCCATGACCTGATTTGACTGTAATAACCTCCCAAAGGTCCCATCTCCAGATACCATTATAGTTCGGGGCTTCAACATAAGAATTGGGGGAGGATACAAACATTCAGGCTATCACATGGGGGTATTGGGAATAATAAGCCTCCTTTATCTTGAGGCCTCAAATGGAACAAACCTTACCCTAGATACTTTAACATTTATTATTTTTTAATGGCATATAAATCGTAAAATTAAATTTGGCAACATTGGAGAAATACTTTAAAAAGTTTCAAATGAAGCATGGTAGTTGGATTAATGAGACTGCGCAGTGAACAAAAGCCCTTGGATTGAGGAATTGACTTCAAGAATTTCTGATTGCAAATCCACAATTTTTTCAGGATAAATAATTCTAAGCTACTTAAAAAAAATTAAAAGTCCTATTGTAGTTATATGTAATAGGACAGATAATAATGATAAATTTATTATTTAAAGAAAAGATTAGAATGAGGAAGCAAACAAATCTCAGTGGACCAAGTTTTCAGTAATTGTTTAGTTTTTAAATTGTGTTCATCTTAAATTATTTTCTGTGCAAATCAAGAGTTCCATAAAATTCCTTTTATTTTATCACAAAAGCTTGTTATGACATAGCAAAAACACATTTTAAATGTTTACCATGTGGACAAATAATAGTGCAAAGAGTTATTATATTATTTGCTGAATAGAGGTAAATTCAAGTAAACTTAATAAAGATAGCTGCCATTTATTAAAATTATGCTGCTTTCTGAATACACATTATTAATAATCTTTCCAAGTAGAAGAGGATTATTATTCCCCATTAATTGATGAAGGAACTCAGAGTTACATAGCTCATCTCAGGTTTACATTGGTAGTAAGTTCCAGAGACAATATTTGAATCCACATTTTTCTGATAGAAACTCCTTTCCATTGTATTTAGCTTACCATATCAGTCAATCATTTTGTTCTTGTGGTTTGGTTTGCAGCCAAATTATTAGCTTATAACAACCAACTTCTAAGGAAAGGAAATTGGGACATAAATGTTACCTGGTCTTGGTAAAATTCAAATTTTGATACCGTAATATACTTTTATAAAAATAAACATAAACAACCTCAACATAATAAAGGCCATAAATGAAAAACTCACAGCTAGCATCATACCCAAAGGGAAAAAACTGGGAGCCTTTCCCTTATGAACAGGAGCAAGACAAATATGTCCACTCTTACCATGTTTATTCAGCATAGTACTAGAAGTCATAGCCACAGCTAGCAGACAACAAAAAGAAATAAAAGACATCTAAATTGGTGACAAAGAAGTAAAACTTCTAACAACAGTTCTAAAATTTGTAAAGAACTACAAGCGACCCCAAATAGCCAAAGCAATCTTGAAAAAGAATGACCAAACTGGAGATAATCATAATTCCAGATTTCAAGTTGTATTACAAAGCTATAGAAATCAAAACAGGATAGTGCTGGCCCAAAAATAGACACATAGATCAATGGAACAGAATAGAAAACCCAGAAATAAATCCACAATTATATGGTCAATTAATCTTCAACAAAGGAGGTAAGAATATACAATGGGAAAAAGAAAGTGTCTTCAACAAATGGTGTTGGGAAAACTGGACAACTACATGAAAAAGAATGAAACTCGACCACTTTCTTACACCAGAAACAAAAATAAATTCAAAATGGATTAAAGGCCTAAATATGAGAGCTTAAACCATAAAAATCCTAGAAGAAAGCACAGGCAGTAATTTCTCAGGCAATAGCCATAGCCAACATCTTTCTAGCTATGTCTCCTAGGCAAGGGAAACAAAAATAAACTGTTGGAACTACATCAACATAAAAAGCTTCTGCGCAGCAAAAGAAACATCAACAGAACTAAAAGGCAACCTACTGAATGGAAGACAGTATTTGTAAATGACATCTCTGATAAAAAGTTGGACAGCTGACACGTGAAAAGATGCTCAACATCATTCATCATCAGGGAAATGCAGATCAAGACTACAATGAGATACCACCTCACACCTGTTGGAATGGCTAAAATAAAAAACATAAGAAACAAATGTTGGTGAGGATGTGAAGAAAAAAGAACCTTTATGCACTGTTGTTGGGAATACAAACCTGGGCAGTCACTGTGGATGGCAGTATAGAGGTTCCTCAAGAAGTTAAAAATTGAGTTACCCTACAATCCAATTATTGCACTATTGGGTATTTACTTCCAAAAATACAGACCCACTAATTCAAAGGGATACATGCACCCCTGTGTTTACTGCAGGATTATACAGTAGCCAAATTATGAAAGCAACCCAAACGTCCATTGACAGATGAATAGAGAAGAGGTGGTTTATGTATAAAACATAATATTATTTAGCCATGAAAATGAATGAAATCTTGCCATTTGCAACAACATGTTTGGAACTAGGCAGTATAATGCTAAGTGAAATAAGTCAGTCAGAGAAAGACAAACACCATATGATTTCACTCATGTGAAATCCTTCTCTGCAAGAGCACTGCTCTGCTAGCTAGGCTTGACCTTGACAATGGCATAGACTTCAAAACTTCAGGCTTTCAGCTCTGATGCTATAAAAACTTGCAAGAATCAGATCCTCTTGTTTTAAGGAAATGTTTTTCTTGTGCAATCCCCTGTGTGCTGTTTTCTCTCTCTCTCTCCCTCTCTCTCTGTCTTTCTCTCTCTCTACCCCCCTCCTCTCTGTGATCAGGGCTACCTCCTCTCTGCAGTACCCAAGATTCTTTTCTCCCCCAAATCACATCACCAAACTTCCTACTTTTCACAAGGTGGCCTCTCTTCTCCCTCCAGTTATGCAGTTTGTGTTCTTAGCCCTCAGATTGATTTCCAGGTATTCAGAATGATTTGAAACTTATCTAGTTATGTTCAAAGAACAAGGCAAAAATAGGGTCCTCCTACTGCTCTGCCATCATAACTCCTCCTTGTAGATAACACTTTTTTTCTTTTATTTATTATTTTTTTAAATTTACATCCAAATTAGTTAGCATATAGTGCAACAATGATTTCAGGAGTAGATTCTTTAATGCTACCCATTTAGCCCATACCCCCTCCCACACCTCCTCCAATAACCCTCTGTTTGTTCTCCATGTTTATGAGTCTCTTATGTTTTGTACCCCTCTCTGTTTTTATATTATTTTTGCTTCCCTTCCCTTATGTTCATCTATTTTGTCTCTTGAAGTCCTCATATGAGTGAAGTCATGTGATTTTTTTGTCTTTCTCTGACTAATTTCACTTAGTATAATACCCTCCAGTTCCATCCACGTAGTTGCAAATGGCAAGATTTCATTCTTTTTGATTGCCAAGTAATACTCCATTGTATATATATACCACTCCTTTGTTATCCATTCATCCATTGATGGGCATTTGAGCTTTTTCCATACTTTGGCTATTGTTGATAGTGCTGCTGTAAACATTGGAGTGCATTTGTCCCTTTGGAACAGCACACCTGGATCCCTTGGGTAAATACCTAGGAGTGCAATTGCGAGGTCCTAGGGTACTTCTATTTTTAGTCTTTTTGGGAACCTCCATACTGTTTTCCAGAGTGGCTGCACCAGCTTGCATTCCCACCAGCAATGCAAAAGAGATCCTCTTTCTCTGCATCCTTGCCAACATCTGTTGTTGTCTGAGTTGTTAATGTTAGCCATTCTGACAGGTGTGAAGTGGTATCTCTGTGGTTTTGATTTGTATTTCCCTGATGATGAGTGATGTTGAGCATTTTTTTCATGTGTCAGTTGTCCATCTGGATGTCTTCTTTGGAGAAGTGTCTATTCATGTCTTTTGCCCATTTCTTCACTGGATTATTTGTTTGTTGGGTGTTGGGTTTGATAAGTTCTTTATAGATTTTGGATACTAACCCTTTATCTGATATGTCGTTTGCAAATATCTTCTCCCATTATGTCAGTTGCCTTTTAGTTTTTCTGATTGTTTCCCTCACTGTGCAGAAGCTTTTTGTTTTGATGAGGTCCCAATAGTTCATTTTTGCTTTTGTTTCCCTTGCCTCTAGAGACATGTTGAGTAAGAAGTTGCTGCGGCCAAGGTCAAAGAGGTTTTTGCCTACCTTCTCCTCAAGGATTTTGATGGCTTCCTGTCTTACATTGAGGTCTTTCATTCATTCTGAGTTTCTTTTTGTGTATAGTGTAAGAAAGTGGTCCAGGTTCATTCTTCTGCATGTCGCTGTCCAGTTTTCCCAGCACCACTTGCTGAAGAGACTGTCTTTATTCCATTGGATATTCTTTCCTGCTTTGTCAAAGATTAGTTGGCCATATGTTTGTGGGTCCATTTCTGGGTTCTCTATTCTGTTCCATTGATCTGAGTGTCTGTTCTTGTGCCAGTACCATACTGTCTTGATGGTTACAGCTTTGTAGTATAGCTTGATGTCTGGGATTGTGATGTCTCCTGCTTTGGTTTTCTTTTTCAAGATTGCTTTGGCTCTTCAGGGTCTTTTCTGGTTTCATACAAATTTTAGGATTATTTGTTCTAGATCTGTGAAGAATGCTGGTGTTATTTTGATAGGGATTGCGTTGAATATGTAGATTGCTTTGGGTAGTATCAACATTTTAACAATAGTTGTTCTTTGTATCCAGGAGCATGGAATCTTTTTCCATTTGTGTGTGTGTGTGTCTTCTTCAATTTTTTTCATAAGTTTTCTTAGTTTTCAGTATATAGATTTTTCACCTCTTTGGTTAGATTTATTCCTAGGGATTTTATGGTTTTTGGTGCAACTATAAATGGGATTGATTTCTTGATTTCTCTTTCTGTTGCTTCATTGTTGGTGTATAGGAATGCAACTGATTCCTGTGGGTTGATTTTATATCCTGCAACTTTGCTGTATTCATGAATCAGTTCTAAGCA